>NC_085030.1:3804260-3809026 GCF_963692335.1 Osmerus eperlanus | reverse complement strand
ACACTTTATATTCCCTGAACTCGCAGTCTGTAGGGAAGAACAGCAGCAGCTGGATCTATCTCCGCTCCTTCTCTCCTCTCCTCTCCTCTCCTCTCCTACTCTCTCCTCTCCTTCTCTTCTCCTCTCCTCATCTCCTTCTCTTCTCCTCTCCTCCTCTCGCCCTATCCTTCTCTCCTCCTCTCCTCCTCTCCTTCTCTTCTCCTCTCCTCCTCTCCTCCTCTCCTTCTCTTCTCCTCTCCTCCTCTCCTCCTATCTTTCTCTCCACTCCTCCTCTCCTTCTCTTCTCCTCTACTTCTGTCCTCTTACTCTCCTACTCTCCTTCTCTCCTCCTCTCCTCCTCTCCTTCTCTTCTCCTCTTCTCCTCTCCTCCTCTTCCCTGTAGTTCTCTACTCCCCAGCCAGTACAAATGTCACAGTCTAATTTTAGCAGTTCTACTTGATACTGTGGACAGCTACTAGTGTGTTAACAGTTAGCAGAAGAAAAAGAAAGGAGAGAAATAAAGATTGTTTAAAATAAAAGGTTGTTCAACTCTAACATTTATGCCAATAAAGCTTACTAAATTGAATGACAGAGAGAGGGAGAGCATGAGAGAGAGAGAAAATCTATTATAGTGGTATTGATTAGACTGAGCCAATTCTCAGCAGCTGATTGGCTGAGAAGCAGGAAGTGCGTCCACTGGGGAGTCCAGGGACCAGGGTCAGTTTGGATCTGTTCCTCCTGCTGATAATGACAGGGAATAGTGTGTGAGAAAAACACAAGATTCAGTACATTTCTCTCTTCCTCCTCTCCTCTCGTGTCTCCTCAGTGGAGGAGGCATGGAGGCAGGCGAGGTCACCCAGGTAACTTTGCTTGTCTCTTTTTAAGACGGCCTCCCTTTTTTCCACCCATGGTCTACCGCCAGTCTACCTGTGATTTGTGGGTTAGCAATTAGTCTCTGGTCTGAACAGGTGCTTCTGCATTCATTAATGCTACCGTTATCTCACCCTCTTTCACCTTATGTGCATGCGTGTGTGTGTGTGTGTGTTGGGGGGAGGTCAGTAGCAGTCAGAGCAGTTCTACAGAGTGGGAACTTTTGAATCATTTATATGCTAATACCTGGAAAGTCTGAGACTCCTAATGGGCCAGTCTTCTTTGCACACTCGAATGTTTGGGCCCGAAATAACATGGCAATGTTTTTTGGCTCTGGCTCTGGCGTTGTGTGTGTGTGTGTGTCTGTTTGTGCATGTCTGAATGCGTGAGTGTGGGTGTGTTTGGCGTGCGATTCTGGGGATATTTTAGGTATCAATTAGTGAGATGGAGAGAATATAAGGGGGAGCAAACAAAGAATATATGTGTGTGTGTGTGTGAGTGTGTGTGAGACAGAGAGAGCAAAAAAGGATTCTTGGATGGTTTTGTTGGAAGGGAAATGTAGTTTGGATAATATTCGGGTGGATCCTGTACATGCACACACACACACACGCACACAAGAACACACACAGATGCATTTTGGATGGAGGACAATTCTTCAGACAAAGAAAATGATTATTGTTTGTGACAATATCCTCATATCCCCCCTATTATTATCTTTCTATCTGGAAACAGCTGAATCTCTTTCCTCTTTTACCACCTCCTCTTCCTCTCCTCCTTCTCCTCCTCCTCTTCCTTTCTCTCTCTTCCTCCACCCTTTCTTTCTGTCCTCTTTCTCCACCTCCATCTCTTCTTCTTCCTGTTTCACATCTCCCTCCCCCTTCTCCCTATCCCTTCCCCTTTTTCTTCTCGTCTCCTCCCCTATCCCTCCACCTTCTCTATAGGCAACTCTATTACACAGGTCTTACTTGTTCTCGTACTTTGGCTTTGCTGCTATTAGTTAATGTGTGTAATCGAGTGTGTGTGTGTGTGTGTGTGTGAGTGTGTGGAGCCAACCTGGTTACTGGTGGATCTTCTAGATAAACCCATTCGATGGGCACTTCACTGAGGTGGATTCAGACCAGCTGTAATCCAGTTCTCTATTCTTCTAAATGAGCTTCAGCTCTCCTAATCTCTCCTCTCCTTACGCTCAGGTCCCACAACCCAATGTGTGTGTGTATGCGCGCGTGTGCGAGTATGCTATGACTGCTACTGTGTTGTGCCTATACGTGTGAGTTCTCATGGTTGGTCTAAATCTCCCCATGATGGTGTTTTAATCATGAAAGCAGTCATCAATCCCAACTGTCAGCACTGCAAGAGGAGATGGGAGGATAGGAGGGGGGGGTTAGTGCTCTGGTATCTCTTGCCTCTGGAGATAGATGAACATACGCATCATCTGTCAGAGAAACAGAATTGCCTTCTTCTCGGTGAGAGTCCCAAACCACTTATTTGTAAACTCGCTCTCTCTCTGTCTCTCTCCTTTTCTCTTCTCCATTTCTTCCCCTCTCTCTCTTTCCTCCCCTCCCCTCCCCCCCCCTCTCTGTCCCTCTCTCCCCCTCGCTCCCCTCCCAGATCCCTGACAGACAGAGTGAAAGATGAAGTCACCGTCCCTCCTCTTCCTCCTTGTCTCCGCTGTCACCTGCGTCAACCTCAAGTACATCTCAAAGAGGAACTCGGGTGAGTGCGAGCGTTCCCCTCTTTTACCTAATCTCTCCATCGCTCCGCCTCTACCTCGCTCTCTATCCCTTTTTTATTTTTATCTGTTTCTCTCGCCGTCTATCCCTCCTCCTTTTCTGCACTCCGTTTTGGCTATTTCTCTCTGGCTCTGTCACTCTTTCTGACTTACTCTGTCTTTCAATTTTCTTCTCCCCTCTCTCTCCTCTCTCTCTCTCTCTCTCTCTCTCTCTCATCTCTCTCTCTCTCCTCTCTCTCTCTCTTCTCTCTCTCTCTCTCTCTCTCTCTCTCTCTGTAAGCATTAAACAATGAGCATTGTGTTTATCTTATCTCCCTCCTCTTCTGAAGGGAACGTTAATATTCCATATCTTTGACTGCTGTGTCGTTGTGGTTTGTAAACATCGTCGGGCCTGATTAGCTGGTGTGTTATTGATGTTATATTGATGTAGTTTTGTCAAATGGTGTCTGCTCTGCCTCTGTGCTTTACTTGTGAATATGTGTGTGTGTGTGCGTGGTGTATGTGTGTGCATGTTTGTGTGTGCATGTGTGTGTGTGTGTGTGTGTGTGTGTGTGTAGGGAGCTAGGGCTACATTTGGCTTGTGTTTGGGGATGGGGGTTGAGTCTGTGTGTTTGCCTGTGTGTGTGTGTGCCTGTATGTGTGTGTGCTGGTGAGCAATTATGCGATCAGAGCCAAACTGGCTTTTATGTGGGCGGCAGTAACACAGCAGCAATATAGCCTGTCAGTTTGTCTCCAAGAGAGGGAGAGATGGGAGGGCCTGGCTGCACACAGAAGGCCTGCTGGAATAACACACCTCCTGGGGTGTGTGTGTGTGTCTGCAACTGATGTGGGATTCGGGGGGGGGGGGGCACCGCAGGGTTAATTGTCTGACAACTCCCCTGCCTTTGACAAAAGATTGTAGCTGACGCTTCGACTTTGACCCGTCTTCGGTCTCACAAATCAGATCTGATGTTGCTGATCGGATTGGCTGATGTAGTTTGACCAATCAGCATGTCAAGAGAGCGTGCTCAGTGATTGGAGCTGGTGATTTGAAGTCCTGGTTCATATTGAGCTGCGGTAAAGCCCCTGGGTTTACATGCTTCCTCTAACTCAGAGCGTTTAAGGGAGAACTTGAAGATAAATAATACAATCCAAGGTGGTTTTATTTTGAGGTTGTTTAAAGATAAACGGTTTTGTTGAGGTCGAGAGCAGGGCAGACAGAGCGGCATCTGTACACACACAGCCTGTCTCAACCTTTCCCCTAGGAGGCCAATCAGAGCTCATCACTCTGACATCATTTTCCTGTCTGCCTTTGATCCAAGCCGATGGCTTGACTTTCGAGAGAGAGAGGCGGAGAGAGGCGCTCGGCAACTGTTCTCACCCACGCAGCAAGAAGACACACAATCCTGGAATACTTCAAATAAAGAGGAAAGCGATGCCGTCGCAAGACAATTTTCCACCGCGGAGGAGAAGAAAGCCCGAACGGCGGGTTTATTCCCCGGCTATCTGATCAGCGGCAGAACAGATAAGGGCGAGCAGATAACGGCGCCTTATCTACATCTGCTTGCCACGAGCGGCTAATGGCGCTGTCTCTCTCCGCTCCACGCCCGCTGTCACGGCGACGGACTGGACCTGGTGGAGGGAGGGGAGAGAGGAGGAGAGGAGATAAGAGGAGAAGAGGGTGGGAGAGTGTGGGGACCGAAGGGAGAGGGAGAGGGAGGGGGGAGGGGGGGGGGGGAGGGGGTGATGGAAAGAGGGGGAGGAAGGAGGAGGAAAAGGGGGGAGAGGATTGCTCCTGCTGCCATTCTCCTCAGGGATGAGGTATCGCACAAGGCAAAGGGTGCTAGGAGACAAGGAGTTCAGGACAAAAGTGGAGACCTGCAGACTGAGTTTTACCATAACAACACAACCCTTGAGAGTTGCTCTCCTGCTCTCCACTCTCTCTATCCTCCTCCTCCCCCTTTTTTGTCTCTCTTTCTGCCCGAGTGCAGTCCAGCCACCGCAAGTCAGACCCTTCCAGATGTTTACATGGCCCTGTCTCCACATCTTCCTTGGCAGTACGACAACGAAGATGAGGATGTTAGCTCAGATGCTACTTAGCTCTCCACAGCCAGGCCCACAGCTTCCCTTCCTCTCCTGACAGGCTGGCAGGGCACACAGCTCACTGAAGTAGAGAACAAGAGAGACTGGGAGAGACCCGCAGAGACTA
>NC_085030.1:3721760-3796760 GCF_963692335.1 Osmerus eperlanus | reverse complement strand
GAGGACCATGAAAATGTCTTGAAGTTGAAATGTTCCTTCCCCACAAACACACACACACACACACACACACAGTCTCTGGTGCAGTGCTGTGTGACCCAGCAGGGGTCTGTAGTGTGTGTGCCATGGTGCAGCCAGACACACCCAGACCAGTGCTCCCAGTCCAGCTCCTGCCTGCCTGTGTGTCTGCGCCAGCACAGTATCAGCCCGCTCCAGAGCCAGTATCATGGCTAATTGCTAATTAAGCCTGTTCCTCTCTGCCAATCTGGACTGTGTGTGTATGGTTTGGACTGTGTGTGTATTTGTGTGTGTGGTAAGATGGTAAAAGTATATCCTGGTGTCATCAATATCCTTTTAAAGTACATCTCATATGAGAGAGAAGAGAGAGAGAGAGAGAGAGAGAGAGAGAGAGAGAGAGAGAGAGAGAGAGAGAGAGCGAAAGGGAGAGGGTTAAGAGAGTGAGGTAAGAACGTGAGGTAAGAACGTGAAGTAAATGCTTCAGTGAGAGAGAGAGAGAGAGAGAGAGAGAGAGAGAGAGAGAGAGAGAGAGAGAGAGAGAGAGAGAGAGAGAGAGAGATGGTGATGGTGAGAAAGGGGTGGATGAGTAGATGAGAAGGTAATGGGAGAGCGATATAGTTCAGGATGTTTTCCTCTCCAGAGCTCCTCAATAGAGCAGCCGTCTGAGATCTCACAGGCCTAACACACACACACACCTACACACACCTACACACACCTACACACACTTTCAGGTCTCTCCACTTGCTCCTGTTCTCTTCTTCTCCTTTTGCTGGAGGCAGATCTGAATGGAGGCTGTGGATAGCTTAAGAGATCTGGACAAGTGGAGAGAAGCTGAGCTGATGAGAAATTGCATTTTCTCTTTCTCTCTCCATTACACACAGACACACACATGCAGACACACACACACATACACCCAGCTGTGTTTATATAAAACCTCTCAGGTCCTATCGAAGATCTTGTAAGAACATATTTCAGCTGATAGGGATTCTTTACATCTCTGGTATGTGTGTGTGTGTGTGTGTGTGTCTGTGTGCTTAGGAGGGGTGCTCAACTGCTCAACTGTGGTGTGTGTGTTATATGGTTGAACTGAAAGGAGACGATGGTTGATGTGTGCCTTCATAGCTTTCTAACTCTACAGCTTTACCTCTTGTTCACACTGTAAGTGCCTCCGCATTTAACAGCCAGCCAACAAACCAGTCAGCCGGCCAACAACAAGACAACCAGCCTCCCAGACAGCTAGCCAGTGTGTCAGCCAGCCAGCTAGCCAGCCAGTAATCCACAGAGCTGTTCCAGGAACACCAGGAAGCACTCATAAAGAGGCGAGATGATGAATACAGACATTACAGTGCCTTCTCGCTGGGCCCTTGGCCACCATCTCCTGGCTATCACCATCATCACAATCATCACCATCAGGTTTTTCCTGGTCTGACTGCCTCGTATGTTTGTATCAGAACCGGGTGACTGCTGATGAGATGGCCTCCACCAGCCATTAGAATATAGATAGTTGATTATGCCAAGGTCAGGAGTTCTCCCCCACACCCCCTTCTCTCTCTCTCCTAGGTAGGTAGTGGGAATGGAGAACATAGGAGAAGAGGGGAAAGTGGGGAGGAGAAAGAGGAGAGGACATAGAGGAGAGAGAGAAATAAGGAGGAGAAGGAGGACGAGAGGAGATATGAGAGAGGTGAGAACGAGGAGAGGAGATAGAGGAGAGAGCGAGGTGAGAATGAGGAGGACAGGAGATAGGTGACAAAGAGAGTGAGGAAGAGAGGAGAGGAGATGGAGGAGAGAGAGAGGTGAGGAGGAGGAGGTGAGGAGATAGAAGGAGAGAGAGGTGAGACGAGGAGGTGAGGAGATAGAGAGAGAGAGGTGAGGACGATGAGGTGAGGAGATAGAGGAGAGAGAGGTGAGGGAGGAGGAGAGGAGAGAGAGGTAAGGAGGAGGAGAGGAGAGAGAGAGGTGAGGAGGAGGAGAGGATTCCCAGCAGACAGACAGCTCTCTAATGGTTCCAGTTTTAACGACATTTTAATGTAGCTGAGTTCTACCAGCTGCTGCTCTGCTATCTGCATGCCCTCTGTACACCACTGGATCTCCTCTCCTCCCCTTTCCTCTGCCCTTCTCTCCTCTCCTCTCCTTCTCATCTCCCTTCTTCTACTCTCATCTCTACACCCCTTTGAATCATACAAATCCATAATCATTACCCATCTTCATAATTTCAACAGTGTGATGTTTTTTTCCACAACACCTTCTCTCTCTCTCCTCCATTCCTCACCACCACAGCCATCTTCTGCTCATCAGGTATTACTGCCTGCCATCGCCCCAAAACGACACTTGTGGTCTGAGGGTTACAAACCATTTCTGCTACTTTACCACACACACCTGGTTGTGGGTTGTGTCTCTACGGTGTGTGTGTGTTTGTGTTTGTGTTCCTGTTAGTTAACACCCCTGTGGTCCATCCTATCAATGATACTTCTGGTGAGATGTTCCACAGAACGGCTGTCTAGAGATTAATACTTTGAAGAGGAATGTTGCAATAGAAAAGGTTAGACTTCAACATAATGGTTTCCAACAGTAGTCAGGACTATACATACAGGATCAGTCTGTGTATGAGCATGTGGGTGTGTGTCTGTATGTGCAGGCATGTGTGTGTGTGTGTTTGCAGGCATGTGTGTGTGGGAGAGATATGAAGAGTGTCTGACACACTGTGGGTGTTTGTGCTGACAGACCAGTGATGGAACTGGAGCCTAAAGGTGTTTCTGGTCTTAGCACGGTGGCCACCCACACACACGCACACATACACACACACGCACACAAACATACACGGCACGGTGACATCTCTAATTAAGCAGTCTCTTGGAAGAGGAACGCCCAGCTGCTGCAGCTCTGTAGCAATTAGGACACATCGATCGCCATGCACGTCAGCAAGGAGCCCCTTGGGGGGGGGGGGGGGCAAGTGAGAGTGGGAGTAAAAGAACAAGAGCAACAGACAGAGAAAAAGGAAGTCAGAGGGTTGCCTAATTGAATCTGTGAGGGCTGGAGCAGGAGTCTGACTTTCTCCTCAGACCAGACGCCTGCAGGGCAGAGCCAACCTTCCTTCCTTCGCACCCTGCTGCTCTCTGCGTCTGGGTCGTGTGTGCATGTGTGTTTGCGTGTGTGCATGTGTGTTTGCGTGTAAAAGAGAGAGATCAAGACAAACGTGTGTGCGCTTGAGAGAGAGTGCAGGTGCGAAAGAGATGGCAAGAGACAGACAGAGAAAGCAAGAGGGTGTTTGTGTGTTTGGGAATGAAAGGGGAGAGTCAGTGAGTGTTTGGGGGGGGGGGCAGAATAATTGTTCACTAGCACACAAACCACGGATATTTGCAGCATGACACGCTCTGGTTTGTTTCTGCTATTGCATACAATTAAACAATGTCTCGGTGGGAGGAACAAAGACCAAGTCTTGTAATGTGCGAACGAGGACTTTGTTGTTTCCGTGACTTATTATGTCACATGCAAAACAGCCTTTAACAATGAATTTCGTGCCTCTTCACCCTTCATTTCACCGCTGCAATATCAGCCTCTCTCCATACTGTGCACACACACAGCTCAGCAGCTCATTATCGCACACTATGTTTCAGACCCGTACGGACCGGTTGATGAGCCTGACAGCAGAATGACCAGAGCACTCCTCTCTGTGTGGTTCTGTACAAGCATGGCTTCATTCAGGTGAAGTTATGGTCTTCAAAGGGGAAATGAACAAGGTTTTTGGTTGTTATTGTTGCAGAAAGTGGGTCTCCCTTCTAAATTTGCAAGCGAATCAATGCATCACCACAACTAAATACATTATGGACCAGATGTATCTAGTACCCTATTGTGTTCTCATTTATTCACAAATCTCATTGAAGTGTTTAGAATTTTTGTTCCCTCTTTATTGGAAAAGTGGCTAGAGTTAGCTAAAAAGGGATTATTGCGGTTGCCAAGGAAAATTGCACTGAACCTTAGCACGCTGTAAAAACTATTTACAGCATTTATCTTTCCCCTTGCAGTTGTGAACAGAGAAGTAGCAATGATTGTCCAAACTCCATTGGTTCCAGGAATATCAGGATGTGTTGTCTGTCTAGGGCAGTCTGCAAGCTTCCAGTCTGCAAGCTTTTAGCCTCCATACTCTGACACACTCAGTTCCTCTGCACCCTCCTCTCTCCTCTCTGGACGACACGCTTGTTTGTTGTTCATTTAGAACGTTTACCTTTGTGGTTCTCTACAGTGTGTCTGGGCGGTCACACACATACCCCCCCCCCCCCCACCCCCCTATCCCCCTTGCACACCTCCACCTAAACTTCCCCCCGGTGGAACGAGAATTTCACGCTCCTCCGCTCCTCCACCTCCCATCAACCCCTGTGACCTCACCCTCACTGCACACGAGCAACCAATCACCTTCCCTCTAAACACACATCCAGCCAACCAGAAGCTTCTCATCTCAAACATGCCTTTTAAATTGCTTTCATTTAGAGCAGCACATAGATTTAGCCTTGACCTGGAGGCCCTAGGGCATGGAGCAGCAGACCTGACAGAAGAGAGAGAGAGATCACTGCTGCTCTGGACGTCATTGAGAACTGCTGTGGATTTCAGTCTAGAGAGGATATTCAGGCCTTTTAAGTTTTTCCGACTAGGCCAGACCAGACTGGACCAGACCAGGCCAGTCCAGACCAGGCCAGAACAGATTGGGCCAGACAAGACCAGGCCAGCCCAAATCAGCCCATATCAGACCAGGCCAGACAAGACCAAATTAGACAATACCAGACAAGACCAGACCAGACAAGGCCAGACCAGACCAGGATCAAACCAGCCCAGACCAGACCAGGTCAAACCGGGCCAAACCAGACCGTGCTGTCAGAATGCTTGATTCTGACCGTGGGTCAGTAGGTGGAAGTAATGTGATGGACTCTAGGAGCTGTACTATGTACTCTCAGAACACAAGTGCTTCGTGAAAACTCTATTAAGCCATGGGCACTCACAAACCCCCACACACACACACACACACATACACTCAGCAAGCTCTCAATGTGTTGTGCGAGCAAGCCGACCCCAAGGTATTTTCTCCACAGTAGAAGGGTGACATATTTAGAGGTCATTGTTAATGGAGCTCTGTAGTCCTGAGCCTGGCTCTAATCACAGTTCTTCATGTTTTAGTTGGGAACGGCTGTTTAAAGCCTTAACCTTATTAGACAATCACTATCGCTCCCCCCTATATTTACCATAAATTTTGTGTATATCTCTGGGCACCCCCGCTATTAGAACCCCTGTTAGGTTTTTGTTTGTTGCTATGGCACCTGATTTTGAGTCAGCTCAACCCTATGTTGAATGAGGAGCTGAGTTATTGTGCTAGGCGACAGAGAGGCAGAGCTGCCTCTCTTCCTGGGACAGCTAACTGACCAGAAGGCTGTCCTCTTTTGTCTAGAGTGTGGAGGTAGTTATATTTTGTAGCAGAGGTGGCTGGGAACCAGGCTGGGTGATAATACACCTGTCAGGGGCTGGATAGGCTGAATGTCCCAGACTCTAACAAGATCCTCTTGTTCTTACGGTATATTAATGGGCGTAGACAGCAGCAAACTGGGTTTCTCACCCGGTTTGTTTTATATGCTTTATATATGCGTTTCAAAATGTGTTTCAAAGGCCATGGAGAACCAGCCCTCCTTTTCTCTCTCTCTCTCTCTCTCTCTCTCTCTCTCTCTCTCTCTCTCTCTCTCTCTCTCTCTCTCTCTCTCTCTCTCTCTCTCTCTCTCTCTCTCTCTCTCTCCCCCTCTCTCTCTCCCCCTCTCTCTCTCTCTCTTTTCCCTCCATCCTTCCTGTCTGTAAAAATGATATTGTTGGTTCCAGATAATAAGAGTCAGTTTGGTTTATTTATCAGGGCAGTCCTCTGGAGTGCCATTTGACTTGCAGCCCCAAATGCCTCTCGTATTAGCAATTAAGATGATGTACTGCGCCATCGCCTCTCCACACACACACACTCTTCACCACTCCCCGCGCCCCTTCAGATGTTATTTCTTTCCTGTCCCAAAGATTCATACCGACCCCTCGCCTCGCCGTGGCCCAGCGTCCAACATGTAAATCTCTGTTTCCGTTTATCAGCAGTGACCTGGCCACAGGCATCTGTCCATGCTGAGACGGAGTGTGTGCGCGGGTGTGTGTGCGTGTGTTTGTTTGGGACACGGAGAGGAAAGGTCATCCAGTCACAAACGTTACTCCAACTACAGGGGCGTAGCCAGGACATTATTTCTGGGGGGGCCAGCTCTGGCCAGTCTTTTATTTGGGGTGGCACTTGATTGTCAAAAACTACTATTTTAAAACTCACACACTGCATCACTCAGAGCAGCAGTTTTCAAAACCGTATCCAGTGGTTAGCTGCTAGTCTCCATTGAAGCGCTGTCAGAATGCAGGTACGTTGGTTTGTGTCTTGCGCTGTTGATGGGGGCGTGGCCCAACATGTTGCGAATATGGGGCTTGTAGCATAAGTGACAAATACCAATACAAGACGACTTTATAAAAAAAATACTAACGCATTTATTTCAGCTTTATACCGTTTCTGTCCAGGAAGGTTTAAAAAAAACAACAACAAAAAACACGTGGCTACGCCCCTGTCCAACTATCACCTCTTACTCCCCCTATCCTGCAAGGCCTTCTGGGTAGTCGTCACCCCCCCCTGGAGATACGCCCATGAATAAAACACAGAATTCACGAAAAACTGAAAAATAAGAAACCTATGTTTGTGAAAAAAAGATAAGTCAAAAGATTTTCCGGTGTAAAAAAACATAAATGAAAAAGAACCGGAGAAGTCTGCAGTGTCATGTCCACAGGCAGGGTCTCTCTTCAGAGGAAGAATGACACACATGTTTCTGTTTCTGGAAGTGCAGCCAAGCATGTCGGCGGTGTGCACAGAGAGAAAACACACACTTCAGACACACACACACATGAGACACACACACTTGAGACACACACACACTTGAGACACAGACACACACACGCACACACATGAGACACACACACTTGAGATACGCACACACTTGAGACAGACATCCACACACAAAAACATCTGCGTGCACACACACACACCACATACATGCACACTCACGCACACACACACACTCATTGTGAATCCTGTCCTCACATGGGGAGAGGTTGGTAACTCATTCCTGATTGGACCAGTCATCTCTAATCTCTGCACTGTAACACAGTTCATATTTCACCCAGACAGGTGTGTTTGTGTGCTGCGTGCGTGCGTGCGTGTGTGTGTGCGTGACATCTAGACAGACCCATCTCCCCTTATGAAAACCTCACTTCACCTGTAAACCTTTATGTTGCTGTCTCTCAGGGTGACGAGAGACGCGTTTAACAGCCCTGCTCGTTTAACTAACGATCCCATTGATCAATTAAGCAGATTAATTAGCTAGCTCAGGGGAACCTGCGAGACTGGGCTGGAAGGATGGTTCATTTATCAGCTCCCTAAAGTTACTCCTCCACATAGAGAATCATCTGTTTTTCACGTCTGTAACCTCCTCCCCTCCTCCGCTCCCTCTCCGCCGCTCCCCTCCTCTATTTCTCCCCTCCGCCTCCTCCTCCTCTCCTCTTGTCCTTCCCTCCTGCCCCTCCACCTCCTCCTCCACTCCTCCCCCCCACCACTCCTCCTCCTCCAGCTGCCTTTCCTCGTCCCCTCATCCTGCTCCTCCTCCTCTTGCTCCTGCTCCCCTCCTCCCTCGTCTTCCCCCGTCCTGTTTTCCTCCCCTTGTTCTCCTTCTCCTCTCCCGTCCTCATTCTCTCGGCCCTCCTCTTCACCCTCCTCCTTCCTCCTCCTCCTTCCTTCCGCTAAGGCTCCCCCCCCCCCTCCTCTCCTTCCGTGTTTCTCCTCTTCCCCTCCTCTTTCTCCTCCTTCATCGCACCCCTTCATCTCCCACTCCTTTTTACTCTTTCTCTCTCATCCTCATCCCCATTTCATTTTTGCCACCATGCACCGTCCACAGATGCAGTTATGATTCATTCAGAAACACGTTTTCAGACCCGACTAGTGTGTGTGCCGTGTAGTCTTAGTTTACTTTACCCAACTCTCCTGTTGGTGCTCTCAACTATGTTATTTAGGATGACAGAGTCCTCCTCCCTGCAGAGTAGGGAAACGAAGGGAGGAAAGGGAGGTCGACGGAGAGAGGAAGAGAGAAGGAGAGAAGGAGTGTGTGGAGGAGAGCAGCTGGGGAGAGATTTGTCATGGGTGAGTCTGCAGAACCTGCCGCTGGCACCGCATATGACGCCAAACCAACACGAAGAAGACGATGTTTGCAAGGTTGGAAGCGGCACAAACACACACACACACACACGACCACACACACAAACAAAGACACACAGATACCCTCTCCGCACAATTACCAATCTACTTCCAGAACACATTGTGTTTTGTGAGGAGGTCTCTCTCTATGGTCCTCCTGATCTCTCTCTGGTCTATGGTCTCTGAGGAAGACATAGACAAGAGTACGTGAGTCAGAGACATAAAGAGCAGCCTAAAAGCCTGTTGACCCTGTGTACAGTAGGGTAGAGTCTCTCTGTATGACTGTTGCATAGGATTAGTAGCAAGAGTTATTATAAGCTAGAGTATAGCTAGAGTTATTCAGCATAAGGCCTGTTATATATAAATTGTCTAGTCACTTCCAACCTGTATTGCTTCCGAGAGAATCAGAACCTAGAATGTCAGAATATGGGAAGCATGTCCAGACAGCTGTGATATTATAACATCATAAAGTCAGAGATAGAACAGAGATGCGGTGAAGATGAGGGACAACCACACCACTCATAGAACAATTGAAATGACCTGGTGAAGCTCAAACACACACACACACACACACACACACACACACACACACACACACACACACACACCGACAGACAGACACACACACGAACACACACCCTATCGTTGTCCAGCCAGGTGTGGTTTAGAAATGTGTTCCTATGAAATGAGGTGTCGGTGTGCTGTCAGAAAGGAGGGTTACAAACAAACTCTACGTCTGATGCCGACTGACAGCTCCTCTGCAGAGGAACATGAAAACTATTTCCACTCTAATCTTGTTTCTGTTTTTGGTTGACACGCACACACACACGCACACACACATACACACACACACGCAAGGAGTCTACCCTCCCTTTCTACCCACGCACATACAATCATACACACAAAAACATACCCCCATCACAAGCACACACACACGTACACACACACATATACTAATTTATACAACACCAACCCTTCCCCAAACCAAACTCTCTGTAATGAGAGAAAGATGAGTAATGCAGCAAGCTGTGTCGGTTTATACTTCAAACTGATTCCTGTTACAGAGAGTCTGAAACGGAGAGCAGCAGAAAGCAGGGAGGTTGTGTGTGTGTGTGTGTGTGGCGTATGAGTGTGCGTGTGTGTGAATAAGCTTGTGTGCATGTGCATGCATGCGTATGTGTGTATTAGGTTCTGTGCGTGTGTGGTTTATGAGTGTGTGAGTGTGTGTATAGGATGTGCATATAAGTGTTTATAAGTGTTTGTGGTGTGTGCGTACGTGTGGATAAGAGCGTGTGTTTAGTATGTGTGTACAAGTGGTTGCGGCATGTGCGTATGCGTGCTTAAGCATGTATGTGTGTGGTGAATGAGTGTGTATACAGTATTTGTGCGTAAGTGTTTGTGGTGTGTGTGTGTATGCGTGTGTATAAGAGAGTGTGTGCGTGCGCGTGTGTTTGAACGGTCTCCAGTGAGGCGAGCCTCCGCCTCCTTGGCAGGCTGTTTGAAGTGAGCGCTAGAGAGCGTGCTCCCTGTGCTGGGCTGAGAGGAGGGCAGCAGGGATGAAAGCTGGGGCTGATTGAGCAGAGAAACACCACTGTTCCTCAGGAGCCCTCCCGGAGCCTACTGCTGCTGCTCCAGTCCCCCTCTAAACCACCCCCCACCCCCTACCCCCTAAACCCCCACCCCCTAAAACCCCCTAACCCTACCCCCCACCAGCCCCCCCCCCCCCCCAGCCTCCCACCCCCTCCAGGACCTCACAATTCCAGCCTTTTAAACCCCCAGCCCCTCAGTCATCCAGTAACCCCCCACAGCCCTTTACAGACCCAGCTCCCCAGCCCCCCAGTCCTCCAGCCCTCCAGCCCCTCAATCATCCAGCCCCCCCCAGTCACAGAGCCTACCCAGTAGGCCTCCGATCCTCCCGACCTCTGTCAGATTGCTCCACATGCGCTTTTCTGTCATGTACTCAACTTTTTTGATTGAGTACAGTATTTATCGTAGGCAGACTGTAAATTCTGTTCTGGAAGGTATGAGGCACGTTCTTATAGCCCTCCCCTGTTTTTATAGGTTTTAGCGGGCGTATACATTTCAGTGACAAGAATACATGCTTTAAGGTTATAGTATTGTTAGGTGTTATAGGTTAGTGCTGATGTGGATGGCTTCAAAGGCTTTTCCAGCTCTTCCAAAATATACTCTACTGTATGACTACACACTCTGGTGATCATATACCTGTGCTAGAATCACTCTAGGTTCAAAAGACAGATCGCTTAGGTGTGTGTGTATAGCTATTTGTTGTACTTGAGCAGCCATGTGTGTGTGTGAGGTTGTTATACTCTGAGAGTGATTTGTGTGTTTGTGGGACGTGTGTGTACAAGTGTTCATCTCTGTGTTCTGCTGGTGTGTAATGCAATGGTAGGAGAAACGAGAGAGATGAAAGTATTAAGGTCAGATCCCACCCCCTCTTCTCGTCTCTCACACCATCCGCCCACACCTCTCTCTCTCTCTTTGAGGGGACGGGGAAGATAGTACATAGGATGCTCCTTAACTTGTGCCTTCTCTCTCTCTCTCTCTCTCTCTCTCTCTCTCTCTCTCTCTCTCTCTCTCTCTCTCTCTCTCTCTCTCTCTCTCTCTCTCTCTCTCTCTCTCTCTCTCTCTCTCTCTCTCTCTCTCTCTCTCTCTCTCTCTCTCTCTCTCTCTCTCTCTCTCTCTCTCTGTCTCTGTTTCTCTATGTCTCTTTCTTTCTGTCTCTCTTTCTGTCTCTCGCTCTCTCTCTCCCTCTCTCTCTGTCTCCCTGTCCTCTTTCCATCTCTCTCGCTCTCTCTCTCCTTCTCTCTCTGTCTTTGTCTTGTGCCAGTCTTCTATGGAAGGCCTGTGCAGAGAGAGTAACAGCCCTTCTGCTGTACGCTGAACTCAGTCTAACATGAGGGAGAATGAAGGCTTTATACACTATTGATGTGGTTGTACTTTTCTCTAGTGGCGTTCTAGTTTTATTTTCCTGCAGATTCAGTTTACATTGACCCAGGGCAGAATGGCAGCAGAAAGGGATGTCATGGTCACATTTGTCACCAGCAACATTTGTGTAGTAATGTAGTATTTACAGCCATGAAGCAGCAGGTCCTGGATACTTGGATAAGGGGTGGTCTACAGGCTTTGGGCTCCAGGTGGATCCTAGTCTAGATGTTTCCATCTCTCAGGTCAGCACACTCACATGGTGCAGCGTCACGTATCGCAGCGTCACATGACACAGCCCTCTGCTGGATCCAGAATGTCATGACTCATCTTATTTTCCTTCATTTGACTTGGAGCAAACATGGAGAGAGAAAGAGAGATCAAGAGCAAGAGAGAGAAAGGAAGAGAGAGAGAGAGACAGACAGACACACAAGGTGTTTTAACACACCTTCATTGGTCAATTAAAGGTAGGCTGGACATTACACCATGCACCTGTCATTTAGAACACCTTTTTGATTGGCTACTGAACAGGATGAACGCGGAAAAAAGAGAAACACAGAGAGAGAGAGAGAGAGAGAGAGACAGAGAAGAAGAGAGAGAGAGACAAAGAAAAAAAAGAGCGAAAGAAAGAAAGAGAAAGAGAGCAGTCCTCCTGTCTGACACTCTGTAGTTTCAGACCCTTGCATCTGTGATAATACATTCATGTTGTGTCCATATTCCTTCTGATGCTCCTGTCTGTGTGTCTGAGCCACTGAGAGACTGAGGAAATGCTGGAGGCGGGGCCGGATGGAGCGAGCTCTGCAGTCCTGCAGAATTTCAAATGTTCCGACACGATGTTGAAACTTGTTCGACAATAACGTACGTAACGTAAGCATAATCCAAACTCCTGACGCACCATGAGCCAGCAATACAACACAAGTTCACCAAGTCGGCCGTCGGGTTTTATGAAGGAACCAAAATGAGTCGTAAATTATTACAACTTCAGTTGGACGCAACCAGTTTTTTTGAACACCTCATTTGACCACAGGCGTGCGGCCTATGAGAAGTACAAACAAACAATGTTGCCCTTTATGTCTCCGTGACGCTGTTGTTGTTGTGGGAGCAGGTCGGACCAGGATGCTGCTGGAGAGAGAGCGAGACTGGGGGACACATGTTAAGGTTAAATATAGCAGCACTTTACCTCTGTGGTCCTGGAGGGATGTGTGTGTGTGTGTTTGTGTGTGTGTGGGGGTGGGTGTGTGGGTGTCTCACAGTCCATCCCAATGCAGATGTCAGGATGGAGGGACATTAGGGAGACCGAATTTAGGATTCGTTGTTACATATTCAACATCTCCCTCCCCTCGCGCACACACACACACGCACACACACAGACTTGAGTAGGAGATGGAGAGAAGGGGATAATGAGAAAAAGGCAAGGAGTGGCCATCTTTGTTTGAGGTGTCACAGTCAGATGGTCCCTAAGAAATAGGTGTGTGTGTCTGTGAGAACGAGGGGAGTGATTCTCCATATTCACCACGACCACAAGTCCAACACAGTAGAGCTAAGGGACAAACCTGTTGAGTGTCAGACTACACGTACACACACACACAAACAACGCCCTTCCCTGCGCCAGTTTAACCCTACCTGACTAACGCAACACTACAGCCCGGGCCACCTCATGATTAATTAGAGCCGTGTGAATTTCCAGGCCAAACCATACGTCTTTGTTTCACCGTTTATTCACATACTCCGCAATTTACCTCTCCATTCCGACCACCATTTGTCTCCTGCCACATTTGGGGCTGTTCTAATTTGTTAGTGTGGACTCATAATTCCTCACTCCTAGCAGCGGAGGCTTGGTGAATTTGCGTTTACCAGCTCTGATTAATACTTCCCCATTAGCGGATGAGCCCAACAGCGCTCGGGACTAAATCGCATTTCCTATTAACTAGCATTATCACGCGATGAATCTATTATACACACGCAAACACATGCGTGCCTCGTGTGTCGGCAAACAGGCTACATTATGGCTGGTTGGGAAGGGTCCCCTGTGTAATACGCTGTCTCTTTTCTCAGCGCCAGCAACATTTAACCAAACACAATTAACTTCCCTAGGCTACTGTATAGGCAACATGCATTTCACTGATGCAATCCTACAACAGGGTCTGTTCCAGTAAGTAAAACAAACTTGAACAAATGCTTGGCTATATATATATTTTTCAAATCTATTTTTTTTATATACTTGGTAAGTTTTCCCCCCTCAACCTCCAGATTGGCATCATTTACAGACCCATTGTTCTATTTGGCTGTTGTTATATTGTAAAAGCTGTTCCAGAACTTTCTTCCTCATTCCAGAGCCCTCATCCTTAGTCAGTAGGAGGAAAGTGAGAGGCGCGCTCACACTGAGCCATGGAGTCACATCCAAACCTCCACCGTCCAATCAGTGAGGAGAAGGAGATCCCGGGGGAGCAAATTGTTTTAAAATGGCTGTTTAAAAGTGAAGTAGTCTCTTCAGAGGCGGTTGTGTTGTCTACAGAATTGTGTGTGTCTGTCCGGTATGTACGTATGTGCATGTGTGTGTGTATGTCCTGTATGTATGTGTGAATGCTTGTGTGTGTAAGTGTGTCAGTTCATTTGAGAATGTGTTTGTGTGTGTTGTGTGTGTGTCTATTCATTGGTGTGTGTGTATGTGTGTGTGTGTGTGTGTGTGTGTGTCTGTGAACACAGTCCAGACACAATGGCTGGCTGCTAAGCCCAGCAGGGCTTCTCACCAGCCCTGGAACAATACCGCTCTCCTACTGAGCTTGAGAATTCCGCTTCTGACACACACAGGCGCTTGTGTGTAAACACACACATACAACACCTACACACATACACGCATGCACACACACCGTACACCGCACACACATACATACCCACACACACAGACCTCACAAACAGACATGCAAGCAAGCACACACATCACACGCCGACACACACACGCACTCACACACACTCACACACACACACACACATACAATCGCATATACACACCAGGCTGGGCCTGGGCGTGGGAGGAGAGAGTGTCAGCTCTCAGGAAACCGCCTGTTCTTTAAACTTGTCTATTATAGAAGAACCCAGAGGCTGTTACACACACTTCGATTGGTCAGTACAATATTCCAGGTGTGGCGTTCTACTTGGAAACACCACCTCTGCACTGTGTTTCAACAAAGCACATCGGTGTTGTTGAAACATGACCTCATCTCTTTGATAATTGTCAGCAATAAGCGAGGATCTTGATTTAGCTGTGCATCCGTCAGAGAACATGCGCTTGGAGAAGCATGGAGAATGATGTCAGGCTGAGCTGTGGTGATTGTGTACATGCATTAGTGGGAGTGTGTGTCTAAGGCTCTATGTGTGTGTAGGTGTGTGTGTGTGTGTGTGGTGGAGAGATAATCAGCCCTTATTTCTGTTCTGAGCCATGCTTGTGACATCCAGTAACTGGCCAGTTGAGCTGTGACAGGGCTGTCCTCAAGCCTCTAACACACACACACGCGCACACAGCCCTTATATAGCTGGTGTGACAGTGTCCCCACAGCCCAGTGGTTCTGGCGTGGGATTGAGCTGTCTTTCCTACTAGTAGACAGGTGCACCAATTAGCAGACCTGTCTTCTGGCCTCTCCTTTCCTCTCCTTTCCTCTCCTCTCCTATCCCCTCCTTTCCTCTCCTCTACCCTCCTTTCCTTTGCTTTCCTTTCCACTTTTCTCCTTTCCTCTTCTCCTCTCTTCTTTCCTTTTCAGCCAGGTAATTAAACCAGATATGTTGCTCTCAGCGCTGCCCTCATCCCACTGAGGATGTGTGTACATGTGTGTACAATGTGTAGGTGTGTGCGTAGTAATAAAAAACTAGAGAGGGTACAATTTCTGGGGAAATTGTAGGGTGTGCTTGCTTGCGTCGGTTGCACAGGGGTCCGTTTTTGAATGACATTTTTACAACTGATATTTCTGTATATTTTATATAAAAATGCATACTTATTATTTATAAAGATTACATAGATTTAAAAGCATTTTTTTTTGCTGCTCATTTACAACTGAAAATACGAGTGAAGTGTAGAATGAAATAGATGTCTTCTCATTTCCCCTGCAAGAGGCAGCCTCAACGTTGAATCAAAACGAATACATTTGGCAGACCGGTGAAAAATTGACCTAATCTCTATGACTTAAACGTTATTTTAAGTTTTTCCCTTCTCATGATATTTTCAGGCATTTAGCCTACTCATTGCATTCATTCATTAATAAAGAACCCCCTTTGAAGATTATTCTACGACGTTACCCGGCAGTAGAAGATGGAATCGCGATTCAAACAGTACCATCTTCTAACTGAAAATATGCCCCCCAAAACGTAAATAAGCTTGACATTCATTTAGTGGAAAATCGCTCATTCATAAAAAGCTCACTGGTAGCGATCATTGTCAGTAACAACGCAAAATGCGATATAGCCCTGTGTGGAGAAGCTGCCCCGGTAAATTGTACTACTACGGTACAGTACTAGACTACTGCTGTGTTCGTCTTGGTAGCGATTGCGTTGGTTGAATTGGATTTAACGTTCCGTTGTACGGTTTAAGCTGAAATTAATTATTTTCATGAACAGATTGACAACGTTTAGGCTGTGGCAATGAAGTTCAGGTTAGTAGTTAGATATACTTTTGATTTAAGTAAGGGGAGTGCCGAACATGTTCTGTCGCCGTTTGACTTCCTAAACAGCTGTGTAAGTTAGATGTTTTTGTCGTGTGTCTCGCGTAAGCTACAGCGTTGCAGTGAGCTACACTGGTTTGAAACCACAGGTAATGTTAATTTCACCAACAAATCGTTTACTAATGTCAGAATAAATCCTACAACGAAAATGTATATGTGAGGAATGTTTATTTTAACGATTGAAAACAGATAACGCTACATCATAGACCACTGTAGTATGTGTTGCCCGGGCAACACAGGCTAATGTCATGATGCTAATACTTCAGTGAAATAGTAGACTACCGTTTCCGAAAGTAGATGTACTTCCTTAATAATATAAGCTTATACTGTAAATTACACATCACAATTGTGTGTCATATCACAAAGTAAAATGAGTAAATAGTTATCACCCTGGCCTCTTTGCTTGTGGCGTTTCTGCAGCTGCCTTGCAGTAAAGCTATAGTTAGCCTAGCTATCCCCCAAGTTAACAGATGCGAAACGAATGTTCTGCCAAAGGTAGTCACGCGTGTTTTCGTGACGTTAGTGACGTAGTGACGTTAGTAACGTCAGTGACTGTGGCTAGCAAATTAGCCACCGTTAGCTTCACTTTTCGCCACAAAAACTTAACTTCAGCCTAAACCATGCAACGGAACGTAAATTCCAATAGAAGCAACTCAATCGCTACCAAGACGAAACTTTTGACACCTACGTTGTCTATGTAGGCCAAATATTGACTGAGTTTTAGGGGGGCAAAAAGAATAATAATAATAATAATAATATATATGTGAGAGAACAAAGGTTGTGCTCTCGCCGAAGGCTTGAGCACACCCAATAAATAATGAGACAACCTCATTGGGTCAGTGTTCTGTGCTGCCAGCAACGCACGCATGCACACACAAACACGCACACACAAACACACACACACACACACAACACAGTAATACTCCCCTTGTTACTGTGGATCAATGGTAGATGCTAATTAGAAAAGGTCTTTTCATCCCCGGTTATCACAAACGGAGCACTCTCTCTCTCTCTCTTTCCTCTCCCTCCCTCCCCCCTCCTCTGGGGTGCTGTGGTGGTCATCATGTGCAGAGCCGGTCGATACAACTTGGGGTTTTAAACTCAGAGAGACCTGGGACAGGGGAGTGTCTGTTGTAATGAACAGAGCAGGCCTGAATCACACACACTTTAATGAAGCCAGTCACCATGTCCCTGTGCCGCACTGCCTGCTTGCAGCCAATCAACAGGTTGAACAGAAGCAGCCAGTCAGACCTAGCAGCTGTTGGTGGAGGAAGCAGCTTCAACAAAACATCATGTAGACCAGGGAGCTACCAGCCAGCCAACCAACCAGCCAGCCAGTCAGCCTACCAACCAGACAGCCAGACAGCAAACCAGACAGTCAATCTGCCAGACAGCCAACCAACCAGCCAACCAGCCTGTCAGACTGCAACCAGCCAGACAGTCAGCCTGCCAACCAGCCAGACAGTCAACCTGCCAACCAGACAGCCAGCCAGCAAACCAGGCAGCCAACCTGCCAGCTAGCCAGCCAGCTAATCAGACAGCCAGCTAGCATGTCAGCCATCAGTCAGTCAATAAGTAACTGAAAGTCTGCCAGCACTACGGTCAGAAATCTCTATTCCATCTCAGAGCCTTATAGAAGAGTCACAGCTCTCCTACTCTGGGCTCTGTCTGTGCTTCATCACGATGACGATGAGGAGACAGAAGTCTAAATGCCAGCAGAGTCAGTTTGATTACAGACCGGCGGAGGGAGAATATTACTGTTGGACTGACACCACGGTCTCTCTCTCTCTCTCTCTCTCTCTCTCTCTCTCTCTCTCTCTCTCTCTCTCTCTCTCTCTCTCTCTCTCTCTCTCTGTCTGTCTGTCTATCTCTCTCCCCTTCGCACCCCCCTCTCTTTCACATACTGTCATCTAGTCCACCTCATTAAATGTCTTCTCCTCCTCCTTCTCCTCCTCTTTTTCTTCTCACGTCTTTTACTCAGAAAAGGTCACATCAAATCAACAGAGAGGAGAAAACCAGCACATCTGTTTACCTAAATTACAAAAGCCAGGCCTCCTTCCTGATTCCCTCCTTTTGTCTCTGACTCCCTCCACTTTTCCAAAATCAAATTGCTTCATTGAAACACTATTGTTTGCAATTTTGCCAAAGCAGCACTCTGAAATGAACCTAAATCAACAGGATGCAGTACACATTTAGAAATAATGCACGGTAGCTGACTGTCTCATTCCTTTTTTCCTTTATGTGAGAATGATAGAGGAAAAAAAGAAAGGGAGACGAAGAGAGAATCGGTGTGAAAGAAAGAGATAAGGAGAGATAAATCTGTACATAGAGAGAGAAAGAGAGAGCGAGAGAAAAAGAAAGAGAGAGTGAGAGAGAAAGAAAGTGAGAGAAAGAGAGAGAGAGAGAGAGAGAGAGAGAGAGAAAGAGAGAGAGAGAGAGAGAGAGAGAGAGAGAGAGAGAGAGAGAGAGAGAGAGAGAGAGAGAGAGAGAGAGAGAGAGAGAGAGAGAGAGAGAGAGAGAGAGAGAAAGAAAGAGAAAGACAAACAGATCACAGCAGCTCAACTCACTGAGCGGAAAGCCATATGACACCAGCGCCCGCACAAACTCACCAGGCTGGAGGAGGAGGGATGGGGGGATGGGAGGAGGAGGAGGAGAGGGGAAGGGTTGGTGTGAGGAGGTGATGGTGCTAGTGAAGTTGCGTAGGCGGTGCTGGGGGAACAAGGGTGTGTGTGTGTGAAGGGGGTGAGGAGGGGGCTAGGGGGTGGTAATCACATTCCAATTGGGGGCCAGTCAACTGGAACCAGTGAGCCCCACTGCAGGAATCAAATCAAATCAAATTTATTTGTATAGCCCTTTTTACACGCAAGCATGTCACAGAGGGCTTGGATTCTACAGAGGGCTTGGATTCTACATGCAGTCCCTCCTGTCCATGCCATCGCCTCCAGACTGCAGGGAAATAGGAGGCTTTAGAGGGAGGGACCTGCAGTAGGGACAACCCCAGCAGATCCTGTATTAGTCTCCCACGAGGACTTCTCCTCTGCTCGCCTCGCCTCTATAATTCTCTTCTGCTCTGCTCTGCTTTACTATCCTCTCCTCCACTCTTCTCTGTTCTTTCTTTCTCTCCTGTACTCTCCTCAACTATACGCTACTCTCCTCCACTTTCTTCTATTCTCCTCCACTCTCCTCCTCTCTTCCCCTCCCCTCCGCTCCTCTCCACTCCTCTCCTCTCCTCTATCCCAACCCAGCGCACCCCAAAATTCTCCATCTGCTCCTCCTCCCACATAACACCTTGAGAGGCATGTGTAACTACCAATTAGATCCTCCATCTGCAACCTGTGTGTTTGTGTGTGTGTGTGTGTGTGTGCGTGCTTGTGTGTGTATACAAGGGAGAGGGTGGATCGCATCCACACGGAGATCAATACTGGTGATAATTGAGACGGATGATATTGATCAGGCTGGTATTGAGTTGAGATAATCATGCTATCGACTGCAGCTGGTCCTGCTGTTGCATTAAGCAGTTTATACTTTAAGAGTACCACCCCTCCCTTCTCTTCTACCTCTGAGGACGTACACCTCACCCATAGAGCGACTTGTTCCCAACCCACCTCATCCATTGCTTGTCTGCCTGCCTGCCTGCCTGCCTGCCTGCCTACCTGCCTGCCTACCTGCCTGCCTGCCTGCCTGCCTGCCTGCCTGCCTGCCTGCCTGCCTGCCTGCCTACCTACCTACCTACCTACCTACCTACCTACCTACCTACCTACCTACCTACCTATTTACCTGCCTACCTGCCTACCTGCTTGTCTGTCTGTTTGTCTTCCTATCTGCCTGCCTGCCTGCCTGCCTGCCTGCCTGCCTGTCTGTCTACCTACCTGCCTGCTTGCTAGCCTGCCAGTCTGTCCCCTGGCTCACCTCTGCTCCACATTAGCTCTGTAGGGCTCAAGGAGCTGAGCTGGTAGCGACTAAGTGGCTCCACGTCTCTCTGTATGTCAACACACGGCTGTAAACCCCTCCACACTACTTTACAATGCCCGTCAGCTCCTGTGCCATTACTTATTAAAGTCTGCTGTGCGGAGAGCTGATGTATGTCTTCTATATAAGCAAGTCCTCTCAGGTCCCCCTGCTTGACTGGAGGACTCACAGAGGACCCCGCCACAGGGCCACAGCTCAAATAATCACTGCTGTTAATTACAGACAGTAATTAGTTGATGGGCATTTGATTTGCCTCACAGTTCGGACTTATGTTGTGAGACAGTTTTCTGATGCTGTTAGTGTACCTGGGATTGTTACCTGGTGCTGTTACCTGGTGCATTTACCTGGGACATCAGCTGCCCAGCTGTCTTGGTTATCCCTTCACCGCCCCTAACAAGCCTTTGTCCAGAAAGAGAGAGAGAGAGGAAGAGAGAGAGAGAGTGAGTGAGAGATGGGAGGAGACATGATATCTCTTGACATCTCCTTCATAATACATGACAAACAAGCATCCGACCAGCTAATTGGATAAAGCCAGATTTGTGGGTGGTGACCCACACTCGAACACTTGCTCACAGTCTCAAGCACGCACGCGTGCACAGACACTCACATACAGACACACACACGTGCATGCAGGCACACATGCACACATGCTGATGCATTCTGTTCTGCAGGGAACTTCTGTGTACTGCTGGGTGTAGAGAGTTGAAGTGCTTGTTATTGTATGCTGTAATACTTTAATGTGACTGTCATTGGGCAGTAGTGGTTTGCGTAGTTGCTTAGGGAAGCCGGAGCCAAGACAGTGGGGATGCAGGGTGGAGGCAGGGAGAGGGCAGGGTGGAGGCAGAATGCAGGCAAGGTGGAGTCAGGGAGAGGGCAGGGTGGAGGCAGAATGCAGGCAGGGTGGAGGCAGAATGCAGGCAGGGTGGAGGCAGAATGCAGGCAGGGTGGTGGCAGAAGGTAGGCAAGATGGAAGCAGGGTGGAAGATAGGCAGGGTGGAGGCAGAAGATAGGCAGGGTGGAGGCAGGGTGGAGAAAAGGGGACTTTACTACAGGAGGCTGGGGTCATCATGCCAACTCTGACATGCCATTATCCCTGAGTCATTAGAACCTGGGGAAACAGAACCATGACACCTCTGGAGTTTGCAGATGTGAAGTAAGGAACTGTGTACTTTCTTGGCGAGGCTGTACACTACCTGTTCTGCCCTTAAACACACACACACACACACGGCCGAGCAGATGTCAGCTTAGTAGCAGCAGCCTCAAGAGAGCGGTTTTGATCATGGATGCTGGCGGAGGCAAACGTCGCTCAAGGAGAGGCACACACACACATACACACACTCACATAGACACACACACACACAGATCCAGGCAGGCAGAATGACCCCGACTTGTTGGACTTTAATTGGAGCACAGAGCAGGCATCATGTTTCCTATTTCACCCAGGGACTGACACACACACAAGCAGGCAGACTTGCAGGCACGCTAACACACACACACACACACACACACACACACACACACACACACACACACACACACACAGAAGGCCTGTCATAGCTGTCCAGCCGTTGGCAGCGCTTGTCCTCCTGCTCCAGTGACAGACAGAGTTTCAACCCAGCACGTCTACAGACTGCCTCAGCCCTCAGGTTGTCTTGGTGTCACTTCTGTCAGGACCACGAGTGTTTCTAAGTGGTTACAACTCAGGAAAACTGCCTAAATGTTCAACCGTGTCTTAAATACGAACGTTGTTCTTCTCGAGTTCAATACATTTAAACTCATGAACCGCAAACTGAATGACAGTAATTACTGTCGCTGAGGTGAAGTTGGAGGAAATGACATTAAAACCTGTTAAAAGTCACTCCCTCGTCTATGCTACGGTTTGTGTTCTCCTACGTTTCGTGTGTGAAGAGGTGGGAGCAGATGAAAGCAGCTCTGTGGTTCCTGGTCCAGGTCCTGGTGGAGCCGAGTGTTTCATCTGGGGTTCCTGGGTTCCTCTGAGGGCTTCCTCAACATGTTCTCTGTGTGGCGAAGCTTGTAACCGACAGAGAGGAGAGCACAGGGGCACCGGGGAGAGGAGATGGAGGCTGGGGAGAAGAGAGGCAAGAGTGGGATCCTGAGAAGAGGAGAAGGAAGTGATGGGGATGCTGTGGGGATGGGGAGAAGAAAAGAGCTTGCGCTCATCCTCCGGTGTAGAGCTGCTCTCCTTTCTAACGTTCAAACCAAGCGCAGGATTTACCCCCCAAGGCGGAGCTTACTCAGATAACACACTATGCGCGCACACACACACACGCTCGCTTGCTCACACCTCCGCTTTTAATTCCCTCACCTCCCTATTCGGGATTGGGGGCGGCCAATCAAATCTTTCACTTCCGAGGCCTTCGTTTAGCACCTGTGCTGGTGACTCACCATCTTCATCCTCCTCATCCTCATCACACTCTGAATCACCAGAAAATCGACCAGAAAAAAAAGCTTATATAAGTGGGTCCCATCCGAAAACATTTCTGCTTCCTGTCCTCCTCAGACACAACACGTCCATCCATCCAATCTTTTCTTTCTCCATCTCCTCCTTCCCATTGTCCTGTGTCTATTTTAGAACATTCATCTGTCTGTCTTGCAAGAAAAAAAGTACTTAACTGTCCACTTGAAATGGTGTGGTTAGACTGCATCTGGGCCCGAAGGACTGGAGGAGATAGGAGGAAATGAAGAGTTCCCCCCCTCCTCTTTGGTCACCTGCTCCCCTCCAGCCTCCTCCTTTCCCTCCTCCGCCGCTCCCCTCCAGCCTCCAGCCTCCTCCTCCCTCCCGCCCCCTCTAGCCTCCCCCTTCAGCTTCCTCCCCTCCCTCCCCTTCCTCCCACTCCAGACTCCTCCTCCCCCCATCTCTCTCCCTCCCCTCCTTCCCTCTCCAGTTTCCTCCCCCTCCCTCCCCCTCTATCCTCTCCTCCCTCTCCCTCTCCCTCCAGCCTGCTCCTCCTGCCTCCTCCCCTCCCTCCCTCCCTCCCCCCCAGCCTCCCCCAGTCTCCCCCTCCCTGCCTCCCTGCCAGCCTCCCTCCCTCTCCAATCAGCAGGAGGCAGGCTAGCAGCTGAGAAGAGAGGCTGTCTCCCTGTACCTGTCAGCCCAGTGTGTTAGAGGCTCCAGGAGAACACAGCAGCACCGCAGCCTGTGTGATCTGTTGGGACGCTTGTCTGCTGCTGTTCCCTCTGTCAGCGGGGCATCCCCCCCTCACTCTCCAAGATGTCTTAGAAATGTCTGACTGACTGACTGACTGACTGATTAATTGGCATGTGACTCTGTGACCAGGTCATTGCACACAGGCTCACACACTGCTCACTGACCAACTCACAGTGAGTCAGAAGGCTTGATTAGAAAACAAGTGGAAGAAAAAGAGAGTAAGAAAGAGAGAGAGAGAAATAAAAGAGAATAAAAGAGAGCGAGAAACAAAGAAAGAGAGAGACACCAAAAACTATCTTCCAGAGAGAAGAGTGTGTGTGTGTGAGAGAGAGTGAGATAGTGAGAGAGAAGTGAGACATTATGGGATGGATTTGGGGTCAAGCAGTGGTGTCGGTGGAGCCTACGTGTTGGAATAGTACATTGAAACACTCCACTAGTGTTTACCCATGACCCCCTGCTGCCACACACACACTTACATATACACACTCACACACCAACTCACACAAACAAACAAAAACATCGAGACAAGCAGTTGTAAATGCTGACGTGAGCAGGTGTTGTGGTATTGGGATGGAGATAAGATTGACCTTCAGGAACACTCACATGAACACATGAACCCCCCCCCCCACCCACTAACACACACTTGTGTGCTCATCAGATATCTTATGGCTTCAGGACATAAGCCTGGCAGAAATGCCCCTTTCATGGAGTTACTATTCCCAGATACCCTGTGCCCCGCAAATGCCCAGATGCCTCCTCTACACACATACACACACACACACACACACACACAGCGGCAGGCTGACGGAGAGAGTTTGTGTCAGGGCTGTCTGAGCCGCTCAGTCTCACACTTGCCAGGCCTCCGCTCTCATCATCGCCGCGGCAACTGATGGATGTCAACGCTCTGCTGAGATGGCAACTTCCTCCTCCGCCTGCGCCCACTCCTCTCTCCACCTTTCTTCCTCCTCTTTTTCCCCCTTCCTTCCTCCCTCAATCCCACCCCCCCCCCTCCCCAGCCCCCCCGACAGCCGGGCTTGCCAAGGTTAGGCGCCGTGACATCATCGGTGGCTGACTGGAGGCCCTGGGGCCATCTAATCCCCGTCTTGTCTCCGTGGTGACTGTCTACGTTTGCACGTTGGTAAATAAAGCGTCCGTTTATCTGATGGTTGTTACGGTAACCATCAGACTCGGGTCTCTGGAGTGTCTCTGTGACAGAATGCCTGGTGGAGGAGAACCCCTACCTGAAGGGTTCTCTCTCTCTCTCTCTCTCTCTCTCTCTCTCTCTCTCTCTCTCTCTCTCTCTCTCTTTCTCTCTCCTTTGCTCCCTCCCTTCCTTCCTCACTCCACCCTAAAGGGTTAGGACCAAGAACTTTAGAGATGAATGACTTTAGAGACGAGAAAGGCTCAGACCTGCTGCTCTGCCTCTGCTCCAGACAGCTTCCTGTGTCTGCTCTGCTGATGGGCTGCTGTAACTGAGCAGGTTACTATCGCCTCTAGAGCCTGCAGTAAATACCTGTGATACACTGACGTACTGGTCGGCTGCTGTACCCAGAGATATGTGTGCGTGTGTGTGTGTTAAACCCCCTGATAAAACCCCCTGTTGTACCACACGATCCACCGCTTGTGGTGTGTGTGTCCTTCGGGAGACACACACACACAAAACACACACACACCCAGACACACGCACACACACACGTTCAGACACACGTTCACACACACAGACTGCAGAGGTAAGCGCTTCGTGACAGGGGACCTTCAGGGAGAAAGAGAAGCTTTCAAATTCCACAGGGACGAAGGAGAAGAGGGGGGCATGGCTGGTTGAAAAGTGTGTGTGTGTGTGTGTGTTACATGGCAGCATATATGCTCGTGTGTGGTCCACTGTTCCTAGATGCGTCAGGTTATGCCAAGATGGGTCTGTTCCTATTGAGTTAGATGCTGCCAGCTTCCCTACCTTTCTCACACACACACACACACACACACACACACACACACACACACACACACACACACACACACACACACAGATCTTTATGAACCTGTTCCTATTGTTTTAGACAGAGCTGGCTTTACCTCATAGACACTGGAGTGTGTGTGCAAGTGCTGTGTGTGTTTGTGTGTGTATGTGTGTGTGTGTTTGTGCCTGTGTTTCACATGGCGTCTCAGAGACTTGGCTGAATCAAATGCATAGATGTGTTTGATTGTGGTTCAGTGGGACTGGTTGTTTTGAAGGGGTTGGAGGGATGGAGGGATGGAGGGATGGAGGGAGACCTCCTACTGGGCCATTCTGCTGCTCTCCACCTGCCTCTCCTCTCCCCTTCTCCTCTTCTCCTCTCCTCTCCACTCCTCTCTTCTTTACTTTTTTTGCTGGTGGGAAGGCACTGAGTGTGTGTGTGTGTGTGTAGAGGAGTGGATGCCAGTCTGTTAGCTGCTTGGGGCCTCTGACCTCATCAGGCAGATTACAAAGCACCAATTTGGGCATGTCTTGGTGGAAGGCTAAAAATACATTTGGCCTGTGTGTTTTTTGTCTTGTGTCAGTGTCCTGGAAACAGCTCCAGTATCTTCCATGCAGAGTGAAAATGTGTGTGCGTGCGTGTGTGAGAGAGTGTGTGAGAGTAAGAGGCCCTATGGGCCAGTGTGAGAGTGGCTGGATGGTTCTGGAAACAGTCCTCCACATCCGACTCTGCACATGCTGACCTCATCGCCACCACTAGGAGATAGCCCGCTTCCCCCTGCTACGGCATGCGTGTGTGAGTGTGTGTGCGTGTATGAATGTGTGTTTCCAAGCCTGAGCCTGTCTCGATCTCCATGATAAAGGCCGTTCCTCTGGGCTCTTGCTGTCTCTAGTTTAATAGGACACTTTCTCTCTCTCTCCGTTTCTCTCTCTTTCTGTCTCTCTCTCCTCCCTGTTTCTCTCTCTCTTTCTCTGTCTCTCTTACTGTCTCTCTCTCTCTTTCTGTCTCTCCCTCCCCTGCTTCTCTCTCTTACTGTCTCTCTCTCTCCCCCTCCTTTTTCTCTCTCTTTCGATCTTCCTCCCTCCCTCTTCTCTATCCAGTACCAGACCTCTGGCACCAGCATCATTCTTCCCTCTCAGAACGATTGTGTATTAATCCCTCATAGCTGGGACACATCGGCTCCCCGGTCTGCAACCTTCTTAGACAGAAGACAGATGTCCCTGGTGCTCATGGGTAAATAGATGTGCCCCCCCTCGCCTCGGGCGCAGCTTTATGAAGTCGTAAAAGAGGCGAGTGGCCGGCAGTAAACACAGCTGTGCGCCACTGGGAGGTTAACTGCTGTGTGTGATACACAGACAGGAGAGAAAGACAATTACAAACTTCAGCCCTATTAACTGTGTGTGTGTGTGGCTGTGGGTCTGCATGTGTGTGTCTGTGTGCCGTGTCTGCCTCTGCTTCTGTGTGTGTGTGTGTGTGTGTGTGTGTGTGCGCATTACCACACAGACCGGCATACATGCTTGCCAGTACTCCACATGGACCAAGCAACAGTTAAGAGCCTGTGATGATGGTTTTAGCGTCGGAAGCTTTACTGACAGCACAGACAGGATACACTGAGGTTTCCCTCTAGTCGTGTTCCTGGATGTGTAGCCCCAGGTGTTTCTGCAGTAAAAGCAGTTCTTTTGGCTGACGGCCAAGTTTCTCACAACTTTAAATATTTGCTTAGCAGGTCATATTCGCGGGGCTGACCTGCCCGGGTGCCTGCATTTCAGTGCTACCTCTCTCTCGCTCCCTGTTTCTCATTTGTTCTCACCTCTTTCTTGCTCTTTATCCCACTGCCTCCCTCTCCCTGCCTCTCCCCCTTCCTATTTTCACCCACCGGCCTCTCCCCCCTCCCCTCTCCTTACTCGTCTGCCTCCCCGCCTGCCTCCCCCCTTCTCTCTCTCCTTCCTTCGTCCCTCTCTCACTTCCTCTCTCCCTCCTGTCAGCATCTCTTCCTCGGGTTTCTGAGTGGGTGTGGGTTCTGCAGCATGAGGATTATGCTAAAAACAGAGCCGTGCACTAGAACCCTTACGTAAGAACCTTCTCTAGCGTTGATCAGTCGCTGCCGCAAAAACGCTCCTCCCGTTCTCCTCTCGTTCTCTCGTCCTCCTCTCCTCCTTCACTCCTTCTCTTCTGCGTTCGGAGGCACCTTCGATCTTTCTTTCTGTCTTGCTTTGCTTCTCTCCTCCTCCTTTCAACCTCCTCTCACCGTCTTTCGGATCCACTCCAATCATGGAGACGGTGCAACAACGTGTTGAGAAGCACACCCAGTTGGTTTCTCGTTTTCCAATATTAACCTGAAGAACCCTTAAAACAGAGGTTCTACATTTAGCTGTCCCAGACTAGATACAAACATACTCTGAAGAGGTTTGGGGGGAACTCTAACTGCGGTACTATAACTGTGTTAGAGCTGTTCTGGGCTTGAGTCTTGAGTAGATGAACAAGCAGCAGTCCAAATCGCTCCTCTCTACTCGCCACTATGTAACCCTGGATACCTCAGTGAGTGCCTTAATATTTCAACAAGTGAAATATGTGAGTGCCTTAATATTTCAGCAAAACTTAGAGTTTTTTCTTTTTTTAAACGGAACTATTAAAATTCCTTTAGCTGGGCCATCAGTTAAACAACCCTTTTACTGTGCTCAGTAGAACAACTTGTTTTCTGGCCTTCACATTATAAGCTAACAAAGCCGAATTAAGTTGTGTTCAGCTCTGGCTGTGTGTCTGATAGTTATTAGACTGGAACTTTCCTCTCTCTCTCTGCTCCCTTAATTAGGATTATGTTCTAAGGAGAGCAGATTTTTTTTCAAGATTATTCAGATGTGTACTGATGACTTATTCCAATGTCTGAATATTATGTTCTCTTGTCTCAAAGATTTCCGCACACATAAATTAATTGTATTGCAGCTAACTGGCACTTTGAATTTAGAGACGCAGAAAACATAATTGTGATGTTGCATGTACAGTTTTTGTCTTTTAGGTTTTTTATGTTGTGTGTCCTTTTGCTGAGGGTTAGCCTTAGGGTGAGTGTGTGTTTGTCTTGTGTGTTTAATGTTTTTTGGGGGGCATGTGTGTGTGTGGAGGGATTGTAGCAGGCACATTACAAGTGCAGTTTTGAAAACGTGTATCCTGCTCACCTTCCGACGCATCACATCACGTCAAGGCCCAGGCGTTACTCACGCGTGGAGAGTAGACGGGGTCAAGGTCACATGATGCTTTGGGCGGTATAGGTTCTTTCAGGGAACATGCAACAACCTGTTGTCTTCTTCAATTAGCTCTCCTCTCCTTTCCCCTCTTCTCTTCTCCTTTCCCCTCTTCTCCCCTCCTCTCCTTTCCCCTCTTCTCTCTCCTCTCCTTTCCCCTCTTCTCATCTCATCTCCTTTCCCCTCTTCTCTTCTCCTCTCCTCTCCTTTCCCCTCTTCTCTCTCCTCTCCTTTCCCATCTTCTCATCTCCTCTCCTTTCCCCTCTTCTCTTCTCTTCTCTTCTCCCCTCCTCTCCTTTCCCCTCTTTTCCCCTCCTCTCCTTTCCCCTCTTCTCTCTCCTCTCCTTTCCCCTCTTCTCTTCTCCTCTCCTCTCCTTTCCCCTCTTCTTCTCTCCTCTCCTTTCCCCTCTTCTCCTCTCCTTTCCCCTCTTCTCTCTCCTCTCCTCTCCTTTCCCTTCTCCTCTTCTCCTCTCTTCTCCTTTCCTCTCCTCTCCTCTCCTCTACACTCCAGGCCATTCCCTGGTGCTGCGGGAGCAAAACGTCTCGACAGTTGACACTCGTCTCTTTCAGAAATCTCTTCCCTCTCTTTTCTCTGTGAAGTGATAATCCTGCAGCGCCCGAGTACACGCTGCTCTCCTTTTATCTCCTCCTCTTACTCGGCTGCTAATGAATTATGCTGCCCTTCTCTCTCCTGTGTGTGCTCTCTCTCGCTTTCACTCTCTTTCACTCTCTTTCACTCTCTTTCACTCTCTTTCACTCTCTTTCACTCTCTCTCTCTCTCTCTCTCTCTCTCTCTCTCTCTCTCTCTCTCTCTCTCTCTCTCTCTCTCACACACACATTCTCCATTGCCCCCCTCTTTCTTTACCCCCCCCTGTACTCCAGGTCCAGTGCCTGGGGAGTTCACAACAGTAGTTCACCAGTTCACTGCTCAGCTCTCAAGGGAGAGGGCAGGAGGGGAGGTGGAGGAGGTGGAGGAGGTGGAGGAGGTGTTTGCGGGATGACACTTGTGCTGCTTCTAACTGGCTCGGTGAACACATTGGTTTTTACGGCCTGCATAATGCTACACAGACCCCCAGCTCTAAGAGGGTGCATTTGTTTGTGCATTTGCCCAGACACAGGGATGTGTCCTGCTGCATGTCCTGTGTTCCCGTCCTAGTTGGAGGATGCTGTGAGGGTGTAGAAGGTAACAAGTCAGGATGACGGTCTTTTCTTTCTCTACCTCCTCTCTTTCACTTCCTGACTCCCTCGTTTCCTCTCTCTCTCTCTCTCTCTCTCCTCTCTTTGTTTCTTTAATCAGTTTGATGTGGTGCTTGTTTGTGTGTCGTGTGTGTGTACGATGTGTGTGTATGTTTTTGTGTGAATGTGCGGTATCCGTGGTGCGGTACGTGTATGTGCAGTGTGTGTATGTGCAGTGTGTGTGTGCAGGAACGGAATGAGATCCAGGATGTAGGCTGGCTTCTAAGTATAGAGATGCGTGGGAGCAGCCCTTATTGACAGAGCAACACATGATCTCATCAGGAAGGGAGACGGAGGGAGGAGGATGAGAGGGGGGGTGAGGTAGCAGGGGGCGCAGCAGGAGGGGTGAGGAATGCTGCAACTACAGGAACCCGGACATCTCTAAGCTCACCGGGTGCCACGAATTAGTCTCCTGTGACTCGGTCCTAGACTGGGTCTCTCTTCCTGTCTCTCTCTGCCTGCGGTCTCTCTCCTAGACCAGTTCTCCCCTGCTGTCTTGCTCCATCCTCCAGCATCTCTCCTATTCCAGGTCTCCCCTCCTGTCTCTCTATCCTCCACCTGTTTGTCTCTCTGTCCTAGAATGGGGGGGTGATGGTCGAATATATAGTAGTCACTGACTGCAAACAGAGCACTGTGTCGTGTGTGTGTGTGTGTGTGTGTGTTGACCGGAAAACATGGCAGGCGTTCCATGAAGGGGGATCAGGGGATTTCACTAAGGTGAAGCGTGTAACAAGCCACATTTTAGAGGTGCTGAAATACTGAGTGATCTCTTTCTAGATAGAGAAACATCACTTGATTCTTTAACGGGCTGTAACAACCTCTCTTGTCTGGTTCCACTGGTCCTCCCTCTACAGGGGGGGATACCGGGGGGAAGAAAAGATGAAAGAGTGCAGGGAGAGAGAAGAGGGGAGATCAGAAGAGAAAGGAGAGGAGAGGAGAAGAGAGGAGAAGAGAGGAGGCGAGATGAGAGCGGAGGGGAGAAGAGAAGAGAGGATAGAAGGGGAGATGAGAGGAATGGAAAGGAAAGGAGAGATTGGGAAAGGAGAAAAGAGGATGGGAGAGGAAGGGAGAAGAAGAGACGAGAGGAGACGTTTGAACTGGTTTCGAGGACAAAAATCCGGTTGAGACTGCAAACATGGAAGTGTTGTGTTCAGTGACATTTGAACAGTGTCGTTTTTTTTCCTGGAGCTGAGCTCTCAAGTCATTTTGGGTCTTGACGTATGGACGGACAGATAAATGTGAATGTGGGACGAGGCAGTGCGGTGAGAGCTCCTCTCTCTCCTTTCCCTTTCACTTTGATATCTACTGTGATTGAACACACCTCTGGTGAACCGTACTGCGTGAGGGTGACTACCTCCCTCCATGAATAGGTCTAATCAATACTCTTATTCATTTAACATCTCAGGTAGAACACACAGCATCTATCTTTAATACCCAGCGGAACACACACACACACACAATCCTGCTTTACCAATCCAATGGCAGACACACTGCTGTGCACACACTCTTTGTGACTGCATAATATTGATCTAGAGAATGTGAGATTGTTCCGAGTGTTTGCAGTGTTCACTTTCAAACCAGTCTTAACTAACAACACCCATATATATATTTAACAGTATATTAGCACTGCAGCCTACTACACACCCAGCCTCTCTACACATCCAGCCTCTCTACAAAGAGGCTTCAGTTCAAGGAGTTTCACCTTGAACTTAATTTGTCAAAGACCAAGGATATGATTATCGTCTTCAGGATTCAGATTCACAACTATTGAGGGGATTGAGATTGATTTGGTTGAGAATTATACATATCTGGGTACTGTGTTTGATAACAGTCTGTGCTTTCAGAACAACACAGATGCCATTTAAAAAAAGGTACAGCAACGTCTCTATTTCCGGAGAAAAATTAACTATTTTAAGGTGTGCACCAAAATGATGACGCTGTTTTATAAAACTTGTATTGAGTCAGTGCTGACATTTTATGTGGTGGTATGTTTTGGGAATCTGAATCTGGCTAATAAGAACAGGCTTGATCGGCTTGTCAGAGTGGCCAGTAAAGTCATTGGGGTAAACCAAGTCCAGCTCTCTGAGCTTTATGTTCGGCAGGTCGCAAGGAAGACCCACTCCATATTGGCTTGTACTGCCCATCCCCTAAAGGGGGAGTTTGAGCTCTTGCCTTCAGGAAGAAGGTATAGAGCGGAACTTATTCTGGGCTTTCAACATTAAGTGATCCTTGTACTGTATTGTAATGTATTGTGTGTTGTCTTGTGTGGTGTCAGGTATGCTGTTTATGTAGTATTTTATGATGGATTTAATGTGTTTTAATACATGTCTACAAACAAATTTTCGCCTAGTGGGATCAATAAAATTGACTTGACTTGACTTACACCCAGCCTCACTACACCTAGCATCTCTACACCCAGCCTCACTACAGCCCCAGCCTCTCTACACCCAGTCTCCCTACACCCAGCATCTCTACACCCAGCCTCACTACAGCCCCAGCCTCTCTACACCCAGTCTCCCTACACCCAGCATCTCTACACCCAGCCTCACTACAGCCCCAGCATCTTTACACCCAGCCTCCCTACACCCAGCATCTCTACACCCAGCCTCACTACAGCCCCAGCCTCTCTACACCCAGCCTTTCTACACCCAGCATCTCTACACCCAGCCTTTCTACACACAGCCTCTCTACACCCAGCCTCCCTACAGCCCCAGCCTCTCCCAGACCTCTCTACAGTGCAGTGTCTCAGTGCAGGAGAGAACAGTGAAATAAGAGATGGCCCAGATCAGCGTCGGTCGGCATGACAGTGTGAAACGAACGTTAGGGTGCCAGAATGGGACAATCAGCACGGTGTAGAGTCTTGTCAGTGCTAACAGGGGTGTGCTGTAGATCAGGCCCCGGGTTGAACCAGGGCTGTACTGAGGCTGAGCTGTCCGTATTCAGAATTCAACCCAGGCTGATTCAGAATGTGTCTGGAGTGACAAAGCATTACTGCTTGCATGACACAGACACAGCCTTCTGAGTCACCTCATATTTTCTGCTCTCATCCAGTTCATCGTTTCATCCCTCTTTAACTTGAACGTGATAGCTGGCCAGATGAAATGCTAACAGAGTCTTCACCCTGGCCTCTCTCTGTGTCCTCTCATGACCACCCTATTCCATTATTTATTTTTGTGGTTCTTTATCTCCCTTTCCTTCTTTACCTCTTTCCATGAGTAAAATATGGCAGATGTGGTTAGGAACGAGCCCAAACATTTGCAGAAGGACATGCAGACAGGCAACCAGCAGGCAGAGAGAGAGTTAGAGAGAAAGAGAGAGAGAGAAAGAGAGAGCGAGAGAGCGAGAGAGTTAGAGAGAGAGAGAGAGAAAGAGAGAGAGAGAGAGAGAGAGAGAGAGAGAGAGAGAGAGAGAGAGAGAGAGAGAGAGAGAGAGAGAGAGAGAGAGAGTGAGACTGTGAATCAGGAGAGGATTAACAGTCAGAATAAAGCGGAGCAACTATGTCCTTATGACACAGTGCAGAGATGAGTCACACAGAGATAATATTCATATTGTTCATGTGTGTCTGCGTCTCTGTTTGAGTGTGTGTCATGACAGTGGTGGGTGGTCCGGAATTGCAGGTTAGCACAGTGGAGTGGAGGGAATACAACCAACAGCTCAGTTGGTCCACCTGAACAGGCTGACTACAAGACAACGTCATTAAAGAGCATTGACGTTCCTAAAGATGATTTAATAACGAAGGAGCAGAGATGAGGAGAGCAGAGGGGAGAAGAGTGGAGAGGAGAGGAGAGGAGGGGAACGAAGAGGAGTCCCTGCTATGCTGCGTATAATCTGTTATTGGCTTCTGTACAGCTGGAGGAGAACTTCCGCTGATATTTTGTAAATTGAAGACATTTTGCCACAGCCAAGATAAACAGTCTGCAGCTTGATCACGTTGCATACACACTATCGATCTGCTTCGCTTGATTGGTGTTGCAATCTATTACTTTCACCAGTTTATGTATGTGTAAAAGTGTGTGTGTGTGTGTGTTGTGCAGCGGCCTGAGTTAATCTCACATGAATGTGAGTTGAATCTAAATCCTGATCCAGTTCTATTCCTCCCACAACTAGAAACCCAGCCTCAGCATATTCTACACAACCTCCCTGGAGAAACTGAGTGTGTGTTTGTGTTTGTCCGAAAGAGGCAGAGTCTGTGTGTCTGTGTGTGTCAATGTATGTGTGTAAGAGAAAATGAATGTGAGAGTTTGTGAGAGAGAGGCAGAGTTTGTGTGTCTGCACACGCAGGTGTGCGGTGTGTGTGTGTAAGAGAGATAGAGAGAGAGAGATAGAGAGAGAGAGAGAGACAGAGAAAGAGAGTGAGTGAGTGTGAGTGAGTGCAGGGTATCAAGCAGGGAATACCATAAGAGTGAACCCTGACCCCTGATGAGCCAGCCTGCGGTAAACTCCTCACTGCTGCAGCACCAGGCTAGCTAGGACTTGATATTCTACATGGATACAGCAGGAATCAATCCTCTGCTTCTAAAGCCACTAACTAAACTAAATCTCTCTCACACACACACACACACACACTTTCTCTTTTTTAGCTACTCTGACTCTCTCTCTCTTTCCCTCTCGGTCTCTGCTCAGTGGTTAGTGTTGTGTTTTATACTAGTAATCAGGGGTAAATGAGAGCCCGATCAATAAGCAATCTGGGCTAATTAATAATAGAGCAGGACAGCAGTGGTGGCTGCTTCTCTCTCCTCCCTCTTCTCCCCTCCTCTCCCCTCCTTTCTCCCTCCTCTCCCCTCTTCTCCTCTGTCCTCCCTCCTCCCTCCTCCCTCCTCTCCCCTCTTGTTTTCCCTCCTCTCTCCTCCCTCCTCCCTCCTCTCCCCTCCCTCCTCCCTCCTCCAACCACTCTCCCCTCTCCTCTCCCTCCTCTCTCTTCCCTCATTTTCTCCCCTCCCCCCTGTGTTCCTCTCTCTCACCCCCTTCTCTTCTCGCCCCTTGGCCCACACTCTTTCTTTTCTTCTTGTCACCTCTGCCGCCTTCTCTTCCTGGCTCCCTTCCCTCCTTTCTCCCTCCTCCCTCCTCTCCCCCCTTCTTCTCCTCCCATTCTTTTTCTTCGCTGTGGCCCAGCCCCTCACTCCTGCCTCGCCTCTCCCCCTGCTCCTCTCTCTCTTCTCTCCTTCATGTCACCCCCCCCCCTTCCAAACCACCCCCCTACCCCCACTCCCACCCCCCCCCCCCCCCCATGTGTATGCATCTTCCCCTGTGCTGGATCTGTGAGCTGAATGGGAGATGGAGCAGGAGAAGGGAGCCATTGTCTGCAAAGCTCTCCGGGTTCCACAATGACATGAGCAATGTCTTTGCTGCTAGGAGGCTGCCAAGAGAAGAGCCTGCGCTGCACACACACACACACACACACAAACACAAACACACACAGACACACACACCCACGGTTAGTTACAGATATATTGCTTGGTATAGGCTGTCCCACTGTTGCAGCCCCCACCACGTGCGGAGACTGTGGAGGCTCTCTGAACGGGGGAACAGGTGGACTGATCCTGTTTACTCAACACATTTAGCTCATTAGCCGTTCTAAATAGCAGGCCGCAGGATGCATTGAGGAACAGAACGAATTCAGCTCAGCGGACAAACATACATATACATGCTGAAGGTCACATTCACAAGAAAGAAAGAAAAACGAAGATAATCGCCACTAACCAAATAGGGTCAATGACTTTGACCTGAGGCTAGTCTGAAGCAAATTACAGGCTAGTAGCATGATAGCATCATGGCGGTTAGCTTTGTTTCCTATTGTACCACATTACCATATGAGCCTGCGGGTGTTTCTACTGACCAGAATGTAACATTTGAGCAGGCGAGCCCAGTGGTAACCAGGAAACAGAGAGTTGAATTGTAGCCTAGCCAGTGCTGGCTGGGTTATTGTGGATTGTTGGAGGGTAGCTTAGCACAGCACTAGCCAAACCAAGGTAAAGGGTTGTGTTGGAGACAAGCCCAGTGATATCTGGAGGTGTGGATCACAGTTAGGCCTCAGGCCTCAGGGGAGACGAGGGAAGAAGGGACTGAGAATGAGGCAAGCTGGCTCACAAGCTTGTAATTTACACACACACACACACACACACACACACACACACACACACACACACACACACACACACACACACACACACACACACACACACACACACACAGATATATTTACACAGTATACATGCATCTATAGATACTGTAACATCAGACAGTGGAGTGACCCAGGAGGGGGGTTGTGAAGAGATGAAGAGGAGAGGAGGATGAATGTTTAAAGAGAGATGGAGGATCTATAAAACATAGGTCGCTAGTCTGCCGGGGTGTGCGGAGGTCGGAGGTCACCAACTACATTCCTGGGGGCTTTTCGTGTGACCCCCCCCCCCCTTACCCCCATATGTATTACAGAGCACTCCCTCCCCTCTTGCCCCCCCCCCCCCCCCTCCTTTCCTCCTCCCTCTCTCCCCCTCCACGTCACCACTGCAGCGAGTAGAGGACAGGGCTGGTCTGAGATGCAGGACGTCTCTGCTCCGATCAAACCCACTACAGTGGAGTTGACCCCTGACCCCTGAGCCCTGACCCCTGGCCTCTGTACATGGCCTAATGTATCTAAGAAGAAACTCAGGTACTGTTCACCGGCCAAGGAGGAGGTAGAATGAAAAAAGAGGGAGAGAGAGGGGAGGGGTAGGGAGAGGAATACGGTAATAGCCGTTTCGAAATTGACAAAGAAATAACGTCAGTCAAACAACATGGGCGTTGCCATACAGTCAGAAGGTCATGTATTGAGCTGTGTGTGTCCTTCAGTGAACCCCACCCCTTTTTTCTCTCTCTCTTTTTCTCTCCATGATGTTTGAGGTGTTGACAGCAGCAGAAGCAGAACCAGAACAGATTTGTATTATTAATACCGTCCTTTCCCCTTTCACTAACGTTTACACCATGCTGAATGAAGCTACCAGCAACCAGGGAGGCAGTGCTTCACATGGCATTAGTCCACACACACACACACACACGCTCATGGAAACACACGCACGCACACGCGTACACGCATATGCACACACAACACGCACCTGTAGCCTACACAGCCACACAGGCATACACACACACGCACACACACAAGCATACACACAAGCATACACACACAGAAAGGTAATTGGCTGCAGAGAAGGAGGGACTGAGCAGGGTGGGGTTTAAATGTGTGTGAGCTCTTCGTCAGACAAGACTGCCCCGGCTTGTTAGAGTTCAGGCCTCCCCCGTCACTGCCTGTCACACACACACCCCTCCAGGGATAACAGCCAACTCTAAAATGTGTCACTTTTTTGGTCTCACCCACGGTCAGCTTGTCAGCCTGGGAGTGAAGATGGCGTTTGTAGGCAACACGTTCTGTCGTTTTTTTCTTCTTTTTCCACATAATTTTTTTTTTTTTCGCGCGCTCTTACATTCTCTCCAGTGTTCCACTTGTCATGTTTGGCCTGAGCTGTGATTAGGTTGAAACCTAACATGTTGCTCTTTTGGGGGATTGAGAGAAGCTGCAGCTTGGCTGTCTTGTGTCTGCTGCCCTCATGACAACCCCTGCCACAACAAGGCACAGTTCAGATCAGCCTTGTTATGCCACGCCCTGCTGACCCCTACGGCCCGGACGATCGCCAAAACTGTTTGTAAACATCCCAGTTGAAGCCTTCCAGGAATGCGTCTATCACCCGTCTCCACTCTGTGAATCCATATTTCCCAGCTGCACGCACACGCAGGCAGTCTTGCGAAGGGGCAGTGTGTTCACCCCCCCCCCCCACCCCCACCCCCCGAAATGTGAAGAACATAGAACTGTGTGAGCTTCTGCTCACGTGGGTCTAATCAGATCCTCAGAGCCAAATCCTGCCCGCGGCCCCCAACCTATAGAAAACAACCACAGCTCATAGAACATGGCAACCGCATCTGATTGGCTAGCCCCCAGGATTCCGGAACACAGCTGAATCCGCATGTAGATGTCTTTGTGAATTAAGGACAGGAGAGAAAGAGAGATGCAGAGAGAGAGAGAGAGAGAGAGAGAGAGAGTAGGAGATTGAAAGGGGGGATGAGGAGAAGATGGGTGAGATGGAGAGGGGATAATGAGGGATTGAACAGTAACACACGTCCCAGTGGTGAGGAAAAAAAGAAGGCTGCGTTCATGGGTGGGTGTAAATAAAGAGAGAAGGAGAGGCAGAGAGAGAGTGAGAGAGAGAGAGAGAGAGAGAGAGAGAGAGAGAGAGAGAGAGAGAGAGAGAGAGAGAGAGAGAGAGAGAGAGAGAGAGAGAGAGAGAGAGAGAGAGAGAGAGGGAGAGAAAGCATTGCATTCACATCTGTTTTTAGCTCTGGGGAGTGAGTTCAAACGTGCAGGACAAGTCTTCATAGAACATACAGTGCACACACACACACCTTTGTTTACCTCTCAGTCCCCTGAGATGTGTCAGGTTTGCCTGGCTTGTCTCTCCCAGCCTCCAGGGTTGTGCTTGTTGGGAGGATACATCCAGTAGGAACACTGGACGCTGTTCTAATGCTGTGTGTGTATATGTGTGTGTGCGTGTGTGAGTGTTTGTTAAGCTGTGGCTCTCTTCATGCAGTAGTACAGGAGGTCCAGCGTGTGTGTGTGTGTGTGTGTGTGTGTGTCAGAATGATATATATCTACACGTGAGAGTGGCCTGCTGTGACCAGTGCATGCTGGATGAGTCGATAGGTCATCTCACCCAGATCGATGAGGAAATGGTCCAAAGAGGGACAGAGATGGAGAGAGGAGTGCTGGGCCACCTGGTATAGGTCACCACACACACATAATGTACACACACACACATACTGGTCACACACACATTTTCTACACGCATACACACACTCTTTAGGACGTCTTGTGAGGACGTCTCGTGTTTGTGAGGTGATAGCTGCATTATGTTTATGTGTTTTATGTGGGATTCACGTCTTCTATTGGGCGTAATCTGGGTCAGCTCTCTCTGAAAACCTCTGTGGTCATGAAGCATGTTAAACGCAGTCTGTACCCAACCTCTCCAGACTGACCTCTCCCTCTGTCCAGCCTTCTCCCCCAGCTTCTAACCAGCCTCTCCCAGCCTTCTCTACCCACTCTCTCAGTCTACTCCTCCCGCCTGTACCCGGCCTCTTCTCCTCAGCCTCATTTACCCAGCCTCTTCTCCCCAGCCTCTTCTGCCCAGCCTCTTCTGCCCAGCCCAGCCTCTTCTCCCCAGCCTCTTCTCCCCAGCCTCTTCTGCCCAGCCTCTTCTGCGCAGCCCAGCCTCTTCTTCCCAGCCTCTTCTGCCCAGCTTCTTCTCCCCAGCCCAGCCTCTTCTTCCCAGCCTCTTCTGCCCAGCCTCTTCTGCCCAGCCTCTTCAGCCCAGCCCAGCCTCTTCTACCCAGCCTCTACGCACCTCCAGCAAAGAAACATTCAGACTTTTTTCACCATGACACAAGCAGCAAAGGCATCCAGATTTCAGGGGCGGGCAGGGAGAAAGGACCCCCTGTAGTGGTGGCAGAGCACAGGAGCTCTGCTCTCTGAGTGCACCACATCAGTCTTGTATAGGGGGGAGGAAATGAGGCACTGGTCTCAAAAGTTTGCATGACCGACTCATGGGACCGGGTTTGAAAGTCCATTTTTTTTTGTCTTCAAATTGTAATTTTCTTTGATACAGATCACGGTTCTATTCACAGTATTTATGCACCTCTTGGAGAGTTTTGTACCGTTAGAACCAAAACGTCTCTCTGTGTGTGTGGACTACAAAATAAATGGAGCCATACGAATCCATTATTAATAACAGAAAGATCCTTTGAAAAATAACGGTTTGGGCTAGAACTGTATTTGTGATCTAAGTGAAACCTCATTCAGGTTAGAGAGAAGGGTTGCTAACAGCAGCTTGTAGAGATGACCAGGGCTCTACCTGAAACCGGAGGGCTTGTGTGTGTGTGTCATCTATGTCTTGTTCTGCACAGCGATCTCCGTCTTAATTAGAGGCTGAGAAAAGACTGGGCAAACACGCACACACACCACACACAGGCTCACACACACCGCACACACACCGCACACAGGCTCTCACACACCACACACACACCGCACACAGGCATACACACACCGCACACAGGCTCTCACACACCACACACACACCGCACACAGGCTCTCACACACCACACACACACCGCACACAGGCTCTCACACACCGCACACACACCGCACACAGGCTCTCACACACCGCACACACACCGCACACAGGCTCTCACACACCACACACACACCGCACACAGGCTCTCACACACCACACACACACCGCACACAGGCTCTCACACACCGCACACACACCGCACACAGGCTCTCACACACCGCACACACACCGCACACAGGCTCTCACACACCACACACACACCGCACACAGGCTCTCACACACCGCACACACACCGCACACAGGCTCTCACACACCGCACACACACCGCACACAGGCTCTCACACACCACACACACACCGCACACAGGCTCTCACACACCACACACACACCGCACACAGGCTCTCACACACCACACACACACCGCACACAGGCTCACACACGCACAGACGTTCATGACGCACACATGCAGCAGTGCTGGCGTTCCTGTGTGTTTGTGAGGGGAACATCTGCTATTATACAGACCTCAGCCTGGTCTGCAGGGCACAAACACCCCCCCCCCCCCCACACACACACACCCCTCCAAGAACAGGATGAGGGGTTTCATGTATAATCACTGCTGGAGTGCTCGTTGTGACCGTGCAGAGTGTTTGCTTTGCTAATTAGACATTAAATATAAATGTGAACATCCAGCTTCCTCTTAGTCAAACTAATAGGTGGGTAAAGAGGCCAGGATGTGTAAGATGCGCTGTACCTGCGGTCCTGGGTGATCTCACAAGTCGGGCAGCGTCTGCATATATTACTTTATAGCGCCTCTATCCATAGGAGTTAATGGTACCGTAATGAACTAGCCAGTTAAATGCAGTACAGTAGATTGTCCATGCATGAACCCTTCCCCAAGGTTCTCTAATGGCACTTTAGACTGTAATTGGCTTTTAAAGTTTGGACGTCGTCAGTTGGACCACTGTGGGTAGCTATCATCCAAGCAGAGAATGACAGGCTGCTGGTGACAACCTGCACTTATGTCCTGCCACCTGAGGGAAAGAATTCAACACAATAATTAACCCGGGCCTGTCAGAAAGGCTGGCTGGCTGGCCGGTTAGCTGGTTGGCTGGATGGCTGGCTGGTTGGCTGAATAGCTGGTTGGCTGGTTAGCTATCTGGTTGCCTAGCGGCTGACTAGTTAGCTAGCAGGTTGACTGACTGGCTGGCTAGTTGGTTGGCTAGCTGGTTGGCTAGTTGGCTAGTTGGCTGGTTGGCTGTCTGTCTGGTTGTCTGTCTGTCTGTCTGTCTGGATGTCTGATTGATTGATTAGCTGGTGGACTGGCAGACAAGGCTGGCTGACTTTATGGTCTAAACAGACAGAAGATGACATAGAAACAGAAAGAGGGTGATAGTAGATACGGTGTTAGTTCAGCAGGTCTGCCCCTCCTCCCTCTCAGGTCCTTTCAGGGCCTGTCTGCCCTTCAGATTGTGGGAGGACTGGACCCTAATAGGGGGATAATAGGAGAGGAACCTGGCAGCCCAGGGTAGGGATTCGAGGGGGTCCTGTGCTTCCGTATGCCTTGCAGCAGCAAACCTGGCAACACTTTGTCAACAGCAGCCAGCAGCAGTGAGCTGACCTCCGCCTCTGGCCTCAGACTGGGGCGGAGCAGAACCCCGCTGCTCTGAAAGCACCAGCGTCCTGTGGCTTTGTGCTCCAGCCAGCTTCCTGTTGAGGTCCAGAGTTGCTGAAAGGACATCTACCGTGTACAGCATGCTCTAAACATCACGGCAGGGCTGCAGGTCTGTCTTTCTTCACACTCACTCTCTTTACTTCCATAAAAGGAAGGATTTTATTCCCCCAATAGCAGATAAACAGACATCATACAAACAATAAAAACATGAACATGTCTTCCTCAAAGAAATTGGAAAGACGTTCAACCAAATTACAGAAACTTTGAGCACTCAGTTTTTCCGCTCTCATGAAGTGCCAAAGAAAACCTTAGAGACTATGAAACAAAATGGCTTCCTTTCAGGGAGTGGGAGGTGATTGCATGTCGTTTATAACCAGAATGTGTCAGCTAATATCAAAGGGGGTTTTGATGTTGAGCCATTTCCCCATTCCTGATACTTCATTAAACTTATTTCTTGGCATTGTCCAATTAATTAGAGAGAGACGTGCGCCCTCCTCTGAGGCCGTCAGACATGTCCCTCGTCTCATCTGGACAGAAAGGCTGATGGGTAATTTCTGTACTAGACAGGAAGCAGTTCATTAACGTGAGGCAGTGTCCTGCTTATCCCCGCATACAGCAGCACATACCTGCCAAAACCTATCTTGGATTATGAATTAAAGTTTGCCTGAAATCAATTATCTTTGATTCTTTGCGTTTTTTAAACATGCACAGACATGTAACCTGCTTGGGCTAAATGATAGCACTGCCTTTTAATTTCACAATAGCCAAATGTTGTCTTTGAAGTGGATTCATGTCTATATTGTTGGTTAAAATGTAGAATTCACTAAAGTAAAAACATTTGTTTTCCCTCCCAAATTTTTTTAACGAGTGTTGCCATATTTCGTTTGTATTATGGAGACAGTGGTTGTTTGCTTGCTAACTCATGTCGTGAGTTCAGTTGTTATAAATGTCTCATCAATTTTCTCTCCAGCACAAAAGACTGAAAAAGAAGAAAGAATCTAGGAAATCCATTGTAGACATTCTGGAATACAGGCTGTCCCGAATGTTCTGGAACAGCATGGTTCATCTGCTTTACCGCAGTCATTAGCCGTCTGTGCTGTGAGGCAGGGTTAGAGCTCATCTGCTTACAGGTGTGTGGCTTTTGTTCCACACATATGTCTCTCCTTAAGCGTGTCACGGCCAATCAGGTGTGGCGAGGCATGAGGAGGTAAATATAGCATGTTCAGTCTTCTAGCCTCCGACCAATTACAGCCTGTTCCACCAAGGTGCTCTAACGAGCAGGGTTATATTTGGCTGCGTCTGTCTCGACCGGCCCCGTCTGTTGTGCTCACATCCTCCAAGATGCAAGTCTGCCAGGGTGAGCCCCAAGAAGCCCCTGTTCCTTTTGCCGACCACGGCCAGCGTGAGTTTGCCCTCCTGGCGACCGACCGAGGTAGTTACAGACCGACTGTGACGACGGTTGTTAGCGTAGAAGGTTGGAGGAGGAGTGTGGCACATCTCAAGGACATCAGGGCAGCCATCTTGTCTTCAACCTCTCCCGCAGCCCTGGCGGCTGCCACATAGCCACCCTTTCAAACGGAAAATAATGAAGCTGAAAAGCGCCGACACAAGGCTTTGCTTTGACTTGATAGAGGGAGAGTGGACGGCACCCAAGCTCACCCAAAAAAACCCCGCCAGACTGGGCCTGAGAACAAGCCTCTCTCTCTCTCTCTCTCCGTCAACCGTATATCACTTACACTCCACAGGATATTTTGAGGCCGGCTTTCTCGTTGTCTCCCAGGCACAGCCCGGCTCCAGTTTCATCAAGTCATTACCCCCCCCCCCCCGCAACACTCTTTCTTACCGAAATCCAATTTCTTTTTTCTTTTTCCACCTTCACACTCGACACCCCTGGAAGCCGTGTATTTCTGGTCTCCAGGTGACGAGCTGCGCAGGTCATAATTACTCCTGTTGGTTACCGTGCAGGATAATGTCCTCGGAACATTCCGGTAATCCAGCCCTGAACCAATGAGAGATGGCGACAACTGACAAACATATCTTGATACAGATGTAAAACATTCACCTCAGAGGACCTCTACAGGATACAGCCCAGCCTGAACCCTGTTTTCTGGTTCAGGTAGGTAGGATCATCTTTCAGCTATTTAATGAGCACACCTATGGTGGTACGGTTCTGCTTCACAACAGCACTCTGTTTAAGAATCCAAATTACGTCCCTACCCAACTTCAATTTACATTTCCTTTATTCGTTTAGCAGATGCTTTTAGCAACAGCGGCGGACAAAAAGTGCACACCTTCAGTAAGTGCAGCCGATAATCAGTCAAGTCAAGTGCACAGTCCTAACAGTGTTACAGTGGTGAGCGACAAGGAATGCTGTGGCTGACTAGACACACTGTAACAACAACATCATCCTAACCAGGCATCTCAACTCATCTCAGCCAAAGCATTAGTCAACTATTACGTTGCATAATTTCGACGTCATCAAATCGTAGAGTAGAAGAGTGTACGATTTTCAGAGGTGCTGTCAAGATTTCGAATATCCCATGCTCAAAAGGTCAGATTCATAAATAAAACATGGTCGTAAAGGTCAGTTTCAACAGTTCTGTTGAGTACTGCTGTAAGCTGCCCTCCCGTGAAGTGATCAGTCCAGGTAGAGTTTCATAGAGCTCATCAAAGACCATCATCAGACATCGCTAGAAGGACTGCCTAAACCCGACCTGAGACCAGGTCTCATCATCTTCCCCTCTGACAGATCAGAGACCAGTCAGATCTAAAGGTGGAGGCTTGTGGGGTAAGCTGGTAACCAGGTGATGCCTCTCATTGACCCTGGGGTCTGAGGCTGACCCCTGAGCTCGATGACTATGTTCCTGGTCTGTATGTTCCTGGTCTTGTGTGGGTTAGGGTTAGGGTTAGGGTTAGCTCACACACACGGCCATGTGTGTGTGAGCGTTGAGCCTCGTCTCCATGCTGGATTAGCCTGTATTTACTGTTCAGGAACAGTAATGCCAAGTGAAGGCCTGTCCATTCCACTCTCTCTCAGCCTTGAAAAGAGCAAAAAGAGGTTGAGGGGAAAGAGAGGAGGAGGGAGAGAGGTGACGCGAAGATAGTTGGGGGGAGGAGAAGGGATGGGGGGGGGAGAGGGTAGGAAAGTAGGAGAGGAGAGGAGGGAAGTGGGGAAATACGCAGAAGGAGGAGAGGGTGCGTGTGTAATGTCGGCCATCTGTCGTGGCTCTGAGACATGGAGAGAACCTCGAGGAAGAGGCTGTCGGCTGCGTCCACACTCTGCTGCCTCTCTCCTGCTAATGATGACGCAGATCTGTGGCACACACTCCTCCTCTGGCAACACACACACACGGAGGCATTTACAAACACGCAACACACTCACGCTTCCAGAAATTCTCTGTGTTGAGGTGGACTGTGGGAGAGGGGACTGGAAGGGTCTGCACGAGACAAGAACACCACAGTGAGGACTGACTCAGAAACACATGTTCCAGCGGTAGCATGCTTACTTCTCTGGAAACATGCCTCTTTACCTGATTCTGTTCCGTGTCACGGTAGGAGACATGTAGCTGGGAGACACATTGTTAAAGACCATCTGTTTGGTTGGAGGGAATACATGTCCTGAAACATCTCCAGTGTTGTAGTTTGGCCGTGGAGCAGACGTCTGCAGATGCAGTTTGGCCGAGGAGGGGATAGATTTAGATCTTGGGGTCTGTTTGAAAAAGACCATTTCAGTCAGATTTATCCATTCCCATTTCCTTGCTGTGTTTGTAAAGCCACAATCCATTTGACGTCCTGTCAATCCCAAACTATTTTCGAACTAATGATATAGAACTGCTGACTTACTGAAACAAAGATTACGGCTCGCAACTGAAATGACAGGATACATCTATTTAATCTTGTTGAACCTAATCAAAAGTGAACGTCATAATGTGAGTTTCATTATTTATAGTCCTGCTTATGAAGTAGTCATGACAGTGAAGGTATTCACATGCCAGCGTATGTAGTGCAGTAGCGGCGATGGACTTTGCAATAGTGAGTGCAGCAGAAAATTAAGGACTACAAGTGCATGATTCGGAAAATATTACCTTGGTGAGTGTCAAGATAAGGTTTGTAGCTGTACAACCAACCAAGCTCAGTATTGTCATTCAAATTGTGTTCTCAAACAACACTGTTTATTCTATATTGCTGACTGGACATAAATATGTAAACAAAAATAAAGTCGATCCAGTAAACAGACAGCCTGGTGTACACCGAGGGAGAAGGGATGTGTTACTTGTCTCATCGTGGCTGAGGAGAGGCCTGTGAAGGTTTGTGCCTATTGTGCTGCTTTTGGGAGGTGTGTGTGTGTTCTACGAGAAGGAGAGACAGCGTTGCCTGTGTCTGAGTCTCACTCGCCCTGCCACCCTGCCACCCCTCCAGCCTCCCCTCTCACCCCCCAACCCCTCCCCCCACACACACATACACACACACACACACTCCCCATCCCTGTCCTGGCAATCTATAAATCCACATCCTTTGATTTCTCCCAAGCTCCCTGGAAAGTTGCTGACGAGCAGAAACACACAACAAGCGCACAAGCACACCCACACATGCACACGCGCGCACGTACACACACACTGTTGCTTGAATGGATAGTCCGTCATCAGCAGAAGTGACATGTTTTGTTGCGTGTTGTTAGGCTGGTTTGGAGGGAGGTAATAACACACAAGGCTTGTGTGCGTGCGAGTGTGTGCGTGTGGGAGCGTGTGTGCGTGTGTGCGTGTGTGCGTGTGTGTGTGTGTGTGTGTGTGAGTGTGTGTGTGTATTCTGCTGCATAATAGAATTTATTCATGGTAGATTTCCAGGCTATTATTGTTCCTTTCACAGCCTGGCCCTCTTCATTACTGCAGTGTGGACGTCTCAACGCTCACCCACTCTCCCTCCCTCTCTCCCTACATCCCCCCTCCCTCCATACCTCACTCTCTCCCCCCTTTCCCCCTCCCTCCCTCCCTGCCCCCCCCCCCTTACCTTCTCCCTTTCTCCTTCGGTCTCTCCATCCTTCACACAGATGCTTTGCCCAGTGTCCCCTGTGTGTGTCCAGTATTTGTGTTGAACATGTACAGTATGTTCAATATGGGAGGTGCTCCACTCTCTGTTCTGCCTGCTGTACCTCTGTCCCTCAACTCCATCATGTGGACGATGGATTCTCCAGTTTCCATTACCAAGCAAACACAGAGGTGTGTCTACCAATTCACAATTATTTGATACGTAACACACGCACACACACACACGTGTACACACACATTCACAGACATAGTCACACACACATTCACAGACACACAAACCTAGTGTCACACATGCACACGTCCACACACACATTTACAGACATAGGGCCCTATTTTAATGATCTAAAACACAAGTATCAAAACGCAAAGCGCAAGTAACTTTGTGGGCGGGACTCCGGCGCGGTTGCTATTTTGCCGGCGGGATAAATGACTTTGCGCCTGCCGCAAATCTAAAATGTGTTGGTCCGAAGTAGCTACAACGTGTTAACATGCAATAAACCAATCAGAGCGTCATCTCACATTCCCTTTAAGAGCAGCGCTTGTTCCATGGCGGATTGCTATTATAACGGCGGACTTGCCAGGCGCACGCCAGGAGCGGTTCACAGCCGAGGAGACCGACGTTCTAGTCAGGTCCATAAAAGATAGAGAAGTGACATTGTATGGGAAAGGCAAAGCAGTTTTCTCATTGCACTAGATTGCCCGCTCATGCTGCTCATTCAAATTCTTATTTTTATATATTTTTTATTTTTTAAATTGTTATATTTTTAACTTGTTTAGTTCTTAGAATTAGTTTAACTATTGTACTAATTTACTTAATTTAAGACCCGTGTATGTTTATTGTTTGCACCTTCCTGCCACAGTAAATCCCGTGTTTGTGTAACATAGGCTACATGGCGAATAAACAGAATACAGATTCTGATGGAGATGGGAGAAGAGACCCACCCAAATTAGCTTCGGTTAAACAGGCGTGGGAGGAAATTGCCACAATTGTTACAAATCAAGTTCACATACATACAGATTTCTAATGAAAATCTTTTTATAATCATTGAAGAAATGTAACACGCCATAAATCTAAACAATGCAACGTAGCTTCGCAGAAAGAAGACCCTGGCCTCGCCAGCAGTGCGCACGGATCAAGCTTGCGCCCTTAAAATAGCATCTGAATAACGTGCCATTGACTTTAGACTACGTTTTTCCTGGTCAGTGGCGGAATTGTTTTTCTGAAACCGCAAAATAGCACCAGGGAACGTTTGCGCCGGAACACGCCTCCTTTTTTCGCTGAACCGCCCCCATGAGCGCAAAGTCATTCCCTAATTTACCGACATGCGTCTGTGGAGGGAAAAGTCCGCTTTGTGTTGAGTGCAAACTAGGAATGATACTTGCGTCGTTGACAAAGTCAATTGCGCTGGGTGCAAGATAGGGCCCATAGAGTCACACACATACACACTCATACACACACACCGACACATGTCTATTAGATCAGTAACTGTTGTCATGGGGGAAGAGAGACAGATGAAGCAGATTTGTAGCGTTTAGAGATGAACAGACGGCCACATCAGACAGAATTAGTATGATGTCACAACCACTTTCCCTGAAGAGTGTGTGTTGGTGTGTTTTTGTGTGGGTGTGTGTTTGTGTTCTATTGAAGCCTCGGAGGCGTCCCCAAGGCCGGTAGAGGGTCTTGCCACCGGGGCTACACTGAGACTAACCTGACCAGCTTCTCCTCTCTCTCTCTCTTTATCTTTCTTTCTTCCTTTGTATCTCTCTCTCCTACTCTTTGTCTTCCCTCACTATTTTCGATTCAAACCAGCAGTGAAAGAGATGAGAGGTAGAGATAGAGAGAAGAGGAGGGAAAGAGAAAGCGAGAGACAGATGATTATTATGTATTTGATTATTGTTTTTGTCTACTCTTTTGTTTGCCGTGGTCATAGAATTGAAAAACATGACAGATATGGGAGTCAGATGGCTGAGCGGTGAGGGAGTGAGGGAGTCGGGCTAGTAATCTGAAGGTTGCCAGTTCGATTCCCAGCCGTGCCAAATGACATTGTGTCCGTGGACAAGGCGCTTCACCCTACTTGCTTCGGAGGGGGCTGTCCCTGTACTTACTGTAAGTCGCTCTGGATAAGATCGTCTGCAAAATGACTAAATGTAAATATCTACTGTAGAAACATGTACAAGTTAAACCAATAACACAGAATTGGATTGAGAGGGGAGACAGTGTGGTAAAGAGAGATCGAGAGGGCGGGGGTGGAAGGGGGCGGTCCAAGATGAACAGGTGTTCAGTAGAAGTGGGACATGCACTGGTCTAACTTGTGCTTGACACCTATCCATCATCTGCACTCACATGGCAGGAAACACCACAACCCTACATGCACATACACACACACACACGCACACACACACCTCAAAAAACGGTGTAAGGAGAGTTAACCATTGGGATGGACTTGCAAGACTCTGCGCACACACACTGCTGGTCTGTGTGTCTGTTAATGATGGGGCAGTCATACCGCGAGGTCGATGACAAACAACAATATGTCCGTCCTTAATCATTGTCCCCTGTGCTTTCAGTAGAAACACTTGGACCTAATGAATCCAAACTGCTCCAGGTCACAGTCACAGGGTTCAGAGAGAGCGGGAGGGGGGAGGGGGGGGGGGGGGAAGGGAGGGGACAGGACAGGACAGGAAGGGCTGAGATGAGGTGGCGAGGTAAGCCGGCTGGGTGGTAGGCGGGGCAACGATGGCTGCTTCTGCTGCGTCAGTACAGAGCTCCTCCTCTGGTCCGCACCATCTCATTGGACTGCTGTGTAGACCGTGCGTGTGTGTGTGTGCAGACCAGGCTCAGAGAGCAGGTGATGGACTGGGGTTCGATGTGTGTTGCTCCCACCTAATGGAGGAGGGCAGTATTAGGGAGCAAGCCTTCAGGGTCTGTTTCTCTGCATGTGTCCGGTAATCTTCGTGTGGACTGGAGGGTGACCGGGTAATGTAAGGGACCAGACACAGAATCCCTTTCCCCCTCCTCCTGCTCCTCCCTCTTATCTTCCTCCTCCTCTTCCCACTCGGAGCGTGAAGCAATCCGACACCTCGGTGCTACACGTCCCCACCCTCCTCCTCCCTTTCTCTCATCTCTCCGTTCCTCTCTGAGCCTCTTCTCACCCCAATTTACCTCCAATCCTTCTGTCCTTCCACCACTCGCTCCCTGGCCCGCCACCCGCCTCCAACGCTAACTCCCACGTACGCCGTGTCTACCCCTGACTCCCCTCAGACAGAATGAGTATGTCTCTCTGCTCTATTAAGATTCTCCATACAGCCGTCTCTTTTCTCGCTCTGCCGTCCCCGTGTCACCTGTCTGCTCTGTCGGAATGACGGTGTAATCTGTTGAGCCTGGCCCGGAGCTGTGTGTTTGAGTGGTGTGTGGGTTTGTGTGTGGATGTGTGGAATAGAGGGGCTGGCAAGTTTTGTCAAGTTGCCCCTTGGACATGATGGGATGGGAAGGGAGAGGAGGAGATGGCGGGAGAGGAGAGGCGGAGAGGGAAGAGGAGAGGAGCTGAGGAGAGGAGTGAGAAGAAAGGAGGAGAGGGAAGAGGAGAGGAGCTGAGGAGAGGAGTGAGAAGAAAGGAGGAGAGGGAAGAGGAGAGGAGCTGAGGAGAGGAGTGAGAAGAAAGGAGGAGAGGGAAGAGGAGAGGAGTGAGAAGAAAGGAGGAGAGGGAAGAGGAGAGGAGCTGAGGAGAGGAGTGAGAAGAAAGGAGGAGAGGGAAGAGGAGAGGAGCTGAGGAGAGGAGTGAGAAGAAAGGACTAGAGGAAATTAGAAAAGAGGAGCTAACAAAAGAGCCATGAAATATGCAGATAAAACTCATGAAATGTTCCCTTTTAGAGTATGTGCATTTTAAACTAGAGGTAATTGAGAGAGTGTTAATGTGTGTGTGTGTGTGTGAGAGAGAGAGATAGAGAGACAGAGAAAATAAGAGAGAAAGAGGGGGTCAGCACTTGCTCCTAGGCTGGGGGGGGGTCCAGGAACTCACTGGTGGGCTGACATTTGCAGAGGGCACCGCCCCCCCCTCCGAGAGGAACCAGCCGGTTGGCCGGCTCTCCGGCCATACAGCAGGAGACAGGAAGGAGTCTGCCACTCCAACACTAATTAGATCCTCATTTACAAACCGGGCTGGAAGAAGGGCAGGAGGAGGAGGAGGAGGGGGGGGCGTGGGGGAGGAGGTGGGAGGGATGGAGAAAGAGGAAAGGAGATGGAGAGGGAAAGGAGAGAAAGAGAGGAGAAGCGGAGGGGAGGGAGAGAGAGAGAGATTGAGAAAGAGAGAAGGAGAGCAGCACCAATTTGGGAAGCTCCAGGGAGGCAGAGGAGGAGGAGGATTATTAGAAAAGCTGGTGTTAATGGCTGCCTATCTGATAGAGAGGGATGGAGAGCGATGGAATGAGAAGGAGGGGATGGGATGGGATGGAGGGAGGGAGAGAGAGAGAGAGAGAAGAGCAGGCGCAGACATGGAAAGATAAGACACAAAGAGAGGAAACGAGAGAGAGACAGAGAGAGAGAGAGACAGAGAGAGAGAGAGAGAGAGAGAGAGAGAGAGAGAGAGAGAGAGAGAGAGAGAGAGAGAGAGAGAGAGAGAGAGAGAGAGAGACAGAGAGAGAGGGAGAGAGAGAGAGAGAGAGAGAGAGCGACCTCTCTCTCATGACCTTGACAGAGAGGATTGTGATGGTCTGTCAGAAAGGAGTTCCAATCCCATCGATAAGACCCTCACAGCTCCTCTGTGACAGGGATTCACAACCATATGCTACACACACACGCACACACGCACACACACACACACACACACCATTACAGAGCTGTGTGGACAGCTAATTGTGTTGTGTAGTGTTGTCTCTGTATGTCACGTCCTGATGATGGAGTTACTCTGGAATAAAACTGAGGACAGCAGGATGTAGGAGAGGAGAGTGAAAGGGAGAGGGAGAGGAGAAGAGATAGAGGAGGAGGGGAGGAGTTGAGAGGAGAAAAAGAGAGAAGACAGGAAAGGAGAAGAGAGAAGGATGGAGGACAGGACCTATACCACATTCTGTTATTGAATACACTGTACACAGCACAATAACCAGGCAGAAACACACCATCATAAAACTAACCTCCCACAGCCAGACAAGTTCCGCCTGATGTTACCTAGATTGCGTTGTATCAATGTATGCTAAACCCATATGGTTTGATTGTCTACCTGGATCTTGCATCATCATCATCATCATCGTGGCAAAGCCAATTCGCTAGCCAGTACAATACAAATAAAAAATATATTTAGCAGTTTAAATAAAAATGAAAACTTAAAACATGATTAAAGACATACATACAGTATGTGTTAACACAGTAATGCATCTGGCCTCGACTGGCATCGGCAGACATGTCAAAATATCCAGAAAATGATCTTGTTTCAGATTTTATATATGTACTTACCGTGAATTAAATGTAGCTGACTCTGCATTACACAACTAGTGGACACTTTATAAAAGAGTGTAATTATTCTGCACCAAGTGAACTTAATGAAGCACACCTCAAAGTCTTTTAAAGAGTATCAAGTATTACTGCACAGATGCCTTCACTCCCTAGCTACACCTCCCTCCCTCCCCCGACCCCTTCCCCTCCTCTCCTTCCTTCAGTCCTTGCCTCTTCTTTCCTTCATCTTTCTTCCTTCCTTCCTGCCCACTTCCGCCAACCCACAGACCATTACCGGCCTCTGTGTGTGTGTGAGTGTGTCAGGGGAGCAGGTGCCAGTCTAGATGGATGTGGTGTTTGGGCCCGGGTCCCGAGTGGTGCTGATGTCCGTCTCCTGCCTGTCCCGGCGTGGCTCCCCCAGAGCCCCGGACTAGCTACGGACCAGCACACACACTCACGCGCACACACACTCACGCGCACACACACACACACCCACACCCACATGGTGCCGAAGAGAAATATTCTTCTTCTATGCCTTTCCATCTCAGCTTGATAAGCAAAGCAGCCAGCACTTGGAAAAGAACACAATGAGGCAGAACGTGTTTGAGATTTACAGTAAGTATTAAGTATAAACTGAACCCTGAAAGGATTCGGTTTGGAACCAGGAACACCTGTTTTACTCCTTCAACAAAACCCCCTGAATGCCTGAATGCCCCTGTGTCCTGCCTGCCCCAGCATAGACATGCACAATACAGCAGATACTAAAGGGACTACAGGACTGTCACACACACACACGTAGCTACACACACACTGTCAGACACACACACAACTGTCAGTAGAAATGCCTCTACTGTGTGTATATTCTGGACCTACACACACATTCACAAGCACACACACACGTACACACACACACACATACACACACACACACACCCACACACAGGAGGCTGGTAGGAAACAGAGAGATGAATCACCACCTGGGTCAGGTTATCCAAACCTGCTCAACCCTGCTGTCATCATCTCTGGTCTGAGGTCTATTGCCTGTGTGTGTTTATGCTTGTGTGTTTATGTTTGTTTGTTTGTGTGTGTGTGTGTGTGTGTGTGAATGTGTGTGTGTGTGTTTGTATGTGTTTGTGGGGATGGGGGGGACCTGACTCTTACTGCGGCTCATGCAAGTTATTCTCCTCTTCCCTTCCCCTCCTCTTTCCTCTCCTCTCCTTTCCTCTCCTATCCTCTCCTCTCCTCTCTCCTATCATCTCTTTCAGGGAGAAAGTGTGTGTTTAGATGGGAGTCAGATGGCTGAGTGGTTAGGGAATCGGGCTAGTAATCAGAAGGCTAGTTCGATTACCGGCTATGCCAACCAAATTATGTTGTGTCATTGGGCAAGGCACTTCACCCTACTTGCTTCGGGGGGAATGTACATGTAATTACTGTAAGTCGCTCTGGATAAGAGCATCTGCTAAATGACTAAATGTAAATGTAGATCTGAGCAAACTGGAGATCCTCCAATGGGAGAGAAGCTAATAATCTAGCTACTCTCCTCAACTTTGTTCTAACACACACAGACACACCCACAGTAAATAGGCACACAGCACAATTAAGCCACTAGGAGTTATCAAAGGAAATACAAACGTTTGCGAGTGGAAGTGAGAGATAGAGAGACCCAAAGAGAGAGAGAGATAGAGAGGCCCGAAGAGAGAGAGAGAGAGAGAGAGAGAGAGAGAGAGAGAGAGAGAGAGAGAGAGAGAGAGAGAGAGAGAGAGTGAAAGGGATGTGCGGCGAGGACACCGGACTGTTTAACGAGGCTGAGCGTTGAGCGTGCATACCCACCAGGGGGATAGAGAGGTGACGGAGAAGAAGAGAGACCTGCCCGCCCCCCTCCAACACTTCCCCCCCGTCCCCCTCACCTCACCCCCTCTCTGTCAGAAGACTGCTGAAAGCAGCTTGATCACTGTCAGCTTGATCAGAGCCCGTCAGTGTTTCTGACAGGCTCCTCCGACCGGCCAGAGAGAAGGTTCTGAGAGCGTGGAGGCAGAGGTGTTCTCCTCTCCGTTCCTTTCATGTAAACTTTGCGAGCGCGGAGCAGCACCAGTCCCAGAGTACAGCCCGGAGTCGTGCTGGGCCAGGACTTGTCTCGTGGGACGCTGAGGTCTCCTAGATAATGATCTTCTACAGCTAGGGAACCGTCTGTCTGTCTGGGTGTCTGTCTGTCTGCCTGGCTGCCTGCCTGCCTGTCTGTCTGACTCTCTGTCTAGCAGTGAGCCAGTGTTACATTGTCCTTGAATGATGAGGGCTGGCCTCATATGAAAGGCTCTTTTTAAGTCTGTGGGTGTGGGTGTGTGTCTGTGTAGGTGTGTGTGGGCGGGCAGGCGGGAGGTTAGAGAGGGGGTTGAGGCAGAGCAGTAGGTAGCAAGGTGACCCCTCCTCGCTTTGTTGCCAGGTTGATGACCGAGCTGTGTACCTCATACCTCAGAGACTGCCACTTCAAACAGTCTGTGAACAGACACACACCCACACATGCACACGCACACACGCACACACATGCATACACACAAACATACACTCATACAAACACTCACCCGCCCACACATGCACACAGACAAAACCACACAAACACACACGCTCACACACACATTCACCCACACACACGCAAATGCCCGGATGCTGATGAAGTTGACAGTGGTGCAGCTTTTTGACGCTGAAGGCTTTGGTGTTTGTGTTCTAAAGCCAGTGGATGACTAACTGGAGAGATCTTCGGCTGCTGTTCACCCAACTCTGACACAACGAAACGACAACCACCGTCAACACCCACATACCCTCTCTCTCCTCATCCCTCTCTCCTCGCCTCGCCTCTCTCCTTTTCCTCCCCTCTCCTCTTCCATCTCCTCAGTCCCTTCTCGCCCCTCCTGTTGCCAGTGTCCTAAATGGAGGTCCAGCGTTACTCTCCTAGCATGAGCTGAGGAGTGTGATGGCTTTATTGACAGTGTTTCACTGCCGCGCCGTCGTGATTAACACAAGCTCGGGTCTTCTCCGAAGAAGCATATAACTCTGCTCTCCTTGGCTCAGCGCATCGTTTTTATATGAGGCCCGAGCACAGTGTGTGTGTGTGTGTGTGACCGCATGTGTGTGTCTTCTCAACATAAATAGTCCTACAGTAACAGTAGCGAATTGACCGAGTGTCCGCATGTAGTATTTCATCAGTATCACGTGGCATGATAGGTGGGGGGGGGGGGGGAGGTTTGGTAAGAAGGTGAGGTTGGTGTTGGGGCCCAGGGTGGTCAGGATGGAGGAGGTGGTGGTGGAGAGGGGGGCGGTTAAAGCGTGCGTTGGGGTGGGTGGGGGCGGGGGTCCTCCCTTTAATCCCTTGTTATCCTCCAGATGGTTAGCTTATCGACGGAGCGTCGGGCTGGGGCGTCGTACGGGCAGATTAAGACGCACGCGTGCATAAATGTAGTCCATCGATCCCTCCGGAGCTCTCTGCTGCACTACAGATTTTCCACTGCTGGGCACGGACCAACGCCGCTGCTATTGAGGAGACACCAGGGGACGGAGGGGGGGGAAATCACTCTCTGTTGATTTTTGGGGGACTTGGACACCTGCCCTGTTGTCCTTTTTCCGCTAATTCTAAGTGGAAAGAAGAGATGAGAGCAAGACGGAGAGAGGAGACAGAGAATGGGAGAGAGTGAGAGAGTAATTAAAGAGCAAATCGCTTGGTACCGTTAACAGAGGAGGATTGTGGGTAGGCCACAGGGGAGCCCTCCATCGCAGGCTTTTGTTTACTGACGCAGTGTGAGGAAGAGGAGGAACAGGAAGTAGTCTCTGAATGTGACAAAGGCTATTTGCAGCAGTTTATCATTGAGTGGCTTTCTGACTCTCCTCCAGCCCCTCCCTCCCTTCCTCCCCTCAGAGTGGTGAGAGAGTGTCAGCTGCAGAGCCACTGGTCTTTATTAATGACACATAGGAATAGAGCTGCTACCTGCTACCTCCTTGTCTCTCTCTTCCTTTGTCTCTGTGGCCCTGTGACCTTTGTATGTCCTTAGGCCTTTTTCGTCTCTTCCCCTCTCTCTCTCTCTCTCTCTCTCTCTCTCTCTCTCTCTCTCTCTCTCTCTCTCTCTCTCTCTCTCTCTCTCTCTCTCTCTCTCTCTCTCTCTCTCTCTCTCTCTCTCTCTCTCTTGTCACAACCCGTCCACCCTCTCTTTCTCCCTCTCTCTATCGTTCTGTCTCCTTCTGGAGCCCCCCCCCCCCCATCACACACACACACACGCTCACATTCACACACACAAATACAGACACACCTGCATCACAAAGTATCAGACAGCTTTCCGGCTGATCTGGCTCTGCGCCGCGTTACCACAGGGTGGAGGAAACATCCGGAAGGAGACATGAAGATAGAGGGAGAGAAGTGGGTGGGGTGTGATGGGAGGGGGTGGTGTGTGTGTGTGCAACAGAACAACAAGCACTTCAGAACTGACAAATGCGGGGGATGTCCCTCTCTGTACACTCCAGCAGCACTGTGATAAATGGGGTTTGACAATACACGAAAACACACACACACACACACACCATCCCATCACACCTCACTCTGTGTGTGTGGGGGGGATTGTGTGTGTGTGCATGTGTTTGATCAGAAACCTGGTTCGGTTATGATCCTGGAGAGATATGGAGAGCAACACTTATGTTAACATATTACCAATAAATATGCTCACAGTGCTGTGTTGAAGATGGAAAACTTTGTGTGTGTGCGTGCGTGTGCGAGTGTGTGCAAGAGTGTGTGTACATGCCGAGCTCAGCAGTGATAAACAGCTTATTGAGAGAGAACACAATATAAATCTATTAATGTCAACACAGAATCAGGCCTAGCCTATCACACGCCTTTGTGCTTGTTTGATTACTATTGCTCCCAGAATTAAGCTGCTCTTAAGCTGCCAATTACACACACACACATACACCACAAGTTCTGCAGCTGTCTAAAAGGCTGATTTAAATATCTGGTTGTCGCTGTTTTCTCCTATTTGTCTTCCTCCTGTCCCTCCCCCATCCATCTTTCTTTCTTGCCCTGCTCGCTCACTCTCTCTTTCCATCTATCTCTCTGTAGCTGTCCTTGCTCAGTCAAACCCTTCACCCCTCCTCTCTCAGGTTGTTCTTGGAGGGGACAGAAAATGAGAGGGCGGAAATATGGAGAGATCTAGCACGTCAAACCTCTGCATCCTTAGGTTGGGCCTAGTCTACGTAGTAGTAGTCCAAACATCGGATTGCTGATATCTACTGGACATGATGTGTGAAGTACAGTAGACCAACATAGCTTCGGTACTTTGAAAGGTGCAATAGTCGTTTGCTAGGGACACAGCATTGGTAAAGCCAGGGTTGTGGTCATTCGATTTCTTATTTTTTGCCTTTAAGGATTTTACTCAAACCCTAATTCTGGTTCTGTCACAGGGCCGGTGTGTTAATGTGACGGAGGTAGAGTGTGGCAGCGTTGATAAATGCCGATGCTCATCTTTAACACCCCCCACCACGACCCCCTCCACAGGAAGGCCATAACCTCAGCGCATCTCCATATTTATGATCTGAGCTCAGATTGGCTTGGTCTGGAACACTTTTAACTCATCTCCCAGGAGTGAGTGGAAGCTACTGCTGTTCAGCCCGTCTCCCCTCCTCTCTCTCTCTCTCTCTCTCTCTCTCTCTCTCTCTCTCTCTCCTCTCTCTCTCTCTCTGTCTCTCTCTCTCTTTCCTCCTCCCTGCGCTCTCTTCCCTCCCTCCCTCCCTTCCTCCCCCTCCGTGCTCTCTGTGTCCTACATTTACATTTAGTCATTTAGCAGACGCTCTTATCCAGAGCGACTTACAGTAAGTACAGGGACATTCCCCCGAGGCAAGTAGGGTGAAGTGCCTTGCCCAAGGACACAACGTCATTTGGCACGGCAGGGAATCGAACTGGCAACCTTCAGATTACTAGCCCGATCCCCAATTGATCCCTAATCGCTCAGCCACCTGTATCCTATCTCCTTTCATCCCTCCCTGCCACCCTCTCTCTCTCCTGTCTTCCTCCCTTCCCCTCTGTCCCCTCTCTGTCTCTCTCACCCATCTTCTCCCCATCCACCCTTCCTCCCTTCTTTCTCACTCTTCCCTCCGTGTTCTCTCTCCTCCTTCCTTCCCTTTATTCCCCACTGTGTTCTCCGTCCTCCTTTCCAATCCCTATGCCCCTCCATCTTCCTTGTTTCTCTCTCCTCCTCTCCTGCACTCGTCTTGCTCCCTTGCTTCTATCCTCCTCCCTCACAGCCTTCTCTCTCCTCCATTCTCGCCTTCTCGCCCCGCTCTCCTCCCTTCCTCCTCTTCCAACCCTTCCCCTGGTTAAGATACATGTGAGCTGAAAGCTATTCATTCGACGTTTCTCCAGACATAATAAACAAGTTATCAGACGCGAGTCGGCGGTGAAATTGCACATCAGCACAAAGCACTCGGAGAGAGAGGCCGTGGCTCCGGCACTGGCTCTCCTGCCCGCCAACTCTTAGCCCCACCTGCTTTGCCTCCCTCCCCCCCCCTCCTCCTCCTTCTCCACAGGCTGTCAGGGCTGAAATTGTTCCATAGTTTCATGATATGGCCAGTTTGCAGCCCGCCATTCAGACAGTACAGGCAGTCAGCCAGGCATCCAGCAGGTGCTGTAGTGTACAAGGGACTTTACAGGGGATGTCTGTCCTGTGTGTCTAAGCTTACACCGGCTCTGAGTCGGGGTACACAACAGTAATAGCTCCTACACTGGAAGGCAGTCCCTGTTGAGTGTGTGTGTATGTGTGTGTGTGTGAGTATGTGTTTGTGTGTGTATTGTAGCTCTCTGGATGCTGACATTCAGTGACTTTCAGAGCCTTAGATTAGCTTGAGGCCATCTCGGATGTTATTCAATAACGTACAGACAGTATGGATGTGTGCTCATATCATTAAAATGATTTGTTGTTGTATTAGTAGTAGTACAAGTGGCAGTATCACTATGTATGTTTATCAAACCACAACTATGAAACATGTTTGACTGCTGCTGATGTTGAATAACAATAACCCTTTATTAGGGCTCTGGGAGAGGACAGCCTTGTGGGTTGGTTCTCCAAACCCAGTTGTAGCCAACCTGATTCTGCTAGTGAGCCCAGCAGATGTTAGAATCAGCAGTGCTAGATGAGGGTTGGAAGACCCACAGGGCAGTAGCTATCCAGGAACAGGGTTAGAGAGCCCTACTCTTCACAGTCTACATCCCTCTGACCAGGGGCTGCAGATATGAATGTGTGTGTGTGTGTTCTCTCACCCCTCTCCTATCTGTCTCTTCGTTCCAGTTGTTTCCAGTTCTGACTCAGACGAGGTTGATCCATTCGTTAAATATCAGAGGTCGGACCGTGCAATTGCTGGGAGTCTTTGTGTCTGACCAGCCGAGGAGGTGACACCCACCTGTCCTCTCCTGTCCTGTCCTCTCCTAGCTCTGGGCCCTGCCCTGCCCCGGCCTCTAACCCAGCCTCTAACCCAGCCCTAGCCTGAGACTACAGTCCCAGACTTCCTTCCTTCCTTATCCTTTTTGTCTTTACTCCTTTTCTGCCTTCTGCCATCCAGTCCTCCTCACTTACCTCACTTATGACACAGCGCTCTTCTGTTTACGTAAGGTGTAACCTGTGCAGTCAGAGGGAGTTTGGTGTGTGTGTGTTTGTGTGTGTGTGAATGTGTGTCTGTGTGTGAGGGAGACTTTAGCCCATCAGACCATGTTGACATGCTCCTGTAACTCCTCACACGTGTCAGTTCGCACAAAAACTCCAAGAATGTCAGACAATGCACACACACACACACACACACGCACACACACGCACACGCACACACACACACACACACACACACACACACACACACACACACACACAGCACTCCAGTTCGAGGTAATTCGCAGCAGACAGCAGATCATCTGGTACTGTTTTAAGAAGCTTAGCTATTCCGAGGTTGTTGGGGTGGGCTCACGACACCTGCTGTAATCTGACCTCAACATACACACCTTCATCACCATTCCCATCGTCTTCATGCTCTTCTCCCTCCTCTTCCTCATTTTCATCATCCTCTTCCTCCACAACACATGTAGAGATCCGGATCTGCGGAGGGAAAGATCGGGACTGTTCCAGAACAGCACAGAACCTGAGATTCCTTTGAAGCTGTGAGACAAAGCGAGGGGGGGGGGGGGGGATGAGAGATAAAGGAGAGAGGAAGAGAGTTAAAGAATAAGAGACAGAGAGTGTGTGTGAGAGCGAGAGAGAGACTCCATTTTAGGGTTGCATGTTAATACTGCACAGACCACGATGCAGCACTGCAGGTCACTGTGCTGCTGCTCCTGGTCGTGTATGAATCAGACCCCCTGTAGCTGTGAGTGTGTGTCTACAAATTGTAAACATGCAGCTCATAGTGATGTACTGTAGGGTGGTACAGCACTGCTGTGTGTCTTAGGGAGGGGCATAGCTAAGCAGGGGGCTCCGGGAACCCATTCGCCCTTCAGCATTTTGGTACATTTATTGGACCAATACTTTATAAACAAATTCTCATTATAAAGATGAGTACATGAGTCCAATTTAGCTGCTCAAACTCAGAGCTCATTTCTTTTACTGATCTGAAAACCTCTTGACTCCACTCTATAGTAGCCTACCACAGCTATCCAGTCACAACACAACAAACATAAACAATGTATCAAAAACTAAAGCCATGGGATGGTAAATAAAAATACTTTTGCATATTCAAGTATTTGAGTGAGGTGTTCAAATGAAAGTATTTGAATAGGGTTCGCAAAATGGAACTTTCCCTGGGGGTAGAGTACGTCAGGTGATTTAGCGCCGAGGGTTTTGGGGAAAAAAATATTTTTAGGTTATTAACTGTGCAAGTGCAATGCAAGTGCAATGCAAGTTCAGTCAAGACAATCACGTATTAGATTTGAGCATTTATTGTTACATGACATGGTCATGTAGGTTTGACTTTGGCGGAGTGGATGATCTAAGGGAAGCACTCCCTGCCTCCTCGATGCAACACATACATACATGACATATGAGGCAGGGAGCAATAGAGATATAATCCACCTGATGGATAGAACATACAGACAGCATGGGGGAGAAGGGGATGGTGGAGGGTGGCAGCAGCACTGATCATACAACAAATGGGCTGAGTGAGCGTGTGTGTGCGTATCCGCGCAGCCTTTTAATGCCGTCTTATCGGACGTGGCCCAATGGGCTTGTGCTGGCTAACACAGGTGTGGTAATGAGCGGATGTTGCGCGCTGCCCGATTGCCCTGCCTGAACTAGCTGTGCTTATTTACGTTGACTTATAGCCAGGTATTTACATTAATTGGTTGACTGACCAGATTAATTTTCTTCTCCAGCTCTGTGCAAAAATAGCCCAAACCTGCAGAAAAGTCAGTCACCAGAAAGCTACATAAGCTGCTATTTGTAGCAGTTTATGTATTTTTTGCTACCTAGCAATTTAGACTGGCTGATACTTTATATTAGACTGAGTGTGTGTGTCTGCATGCGTGCGTGCGTGTGCATGTGTGTGTGTGCGTGTGTGGAGGGGGTGGGTATGGTGGCCCTGAAGTGCAAATCACACCCACTAACATGAGTGCATCCCCCAAATGAAAACACTCCCCCCAAATACGAGTCAACTCCCCCCAAATAGGATGACTTGCTCACCTCCCCCTAATACAAAGACACTCTCCCCCAAATGGGAAACGACATTACATTAACTAAAAAACACATTACATTAACTCAAAACGGAAAAGGTTGGTACAACACTTCGTTGCTGAATGGATGCAGTAACTAAGAAGACATTGATCGACAGAAGTACAAAATGCAATAGCCTGACAGAGTTACGTGCACCAGTACATTTGTTTGGCTATCGAAGTATGTAGCAAATAGTACATTCTAAAGCGTTGTACATGTCTAGACGCTCTATTTCTACATACCTGTATTATCTTTCTGAACTGTGGACAGTTTTATGGACTGACTGTGGGGTCATTTTGATAAAATGTATAAGGGGTTTGATAACTGGATTGCCATACTTCATAGACAGCTTGTTAACATAATGAGTTTGATACACTATGACATTTGTAAAAAAAAAAAAATTATAGTAATTATAACTACAATAAAATACAACAAGAAAGAAAACAAATATTTGTCTATAAAGAAAACCTAATATTTACGAAATACATACAGATATTACATGCATATTACAAATAATATACACACATAAGTTAACATTAATACAAGGGGCCTCAACAACCTGGTACAACGTGAGCCTCTGCTTCCCTCAAGCCATGCAAGGCAAAGACAAAAGCTATGCCAGCTCTACTGTTGCTACATTATCGGCCAAAACTATGCATGTCTTTTCATCTAAAGTGAATGGTTCCAACCCTGTAATTTTAGAAGCAAATTGTGAGAAGTAACATATCTCCCTCTCTCTCTCTCTCTCTCTCTCTCTCTCTCTCTCTCTCTCTCTCTCTCTCTCTCTCTCTCTCTCTCTCTCTCTCTCTCTGTCTCTCTCTCTCTCTCTCTCTCTCTCTCTCTCTCTGTCTGTCTCTCTGTCTCTCTGTCTCTCTCTCTCCAGTGGACGGCTGCATTGATTGGTCCGTGGACCTGAAGAGGTACCGTGTTCTGGCCGGTGAGCCGGTGAGGGTGAAGTGTGCTCTGTTCTACAGCTACATCAGAACCAACTACTCCATGGCCCAGAACGCCAAGCTGCGCCTCATCTGGTACCGGAACAAGGGCGATTCGGAGGAGCCAATCATCTTCTCAGGCCATCGCCTCAGCAAGGAGGACGACTCCATCTGGTTTCGCTCCGCCGAGCTGGAAGACAACGGCTTCTACACCTGCGTCCTCAGGTAGGTGTGTGTGTGTTTTGTGTAGCTGTGTTCATGAGGAGATCTTTTTGTCTATGTGTGTGTGTGTGGGGGGGGGGGGGGAGAGAGAGAGATCATCAGATGTTGGTGTTGTTCTGAGAGTGTATTGTTCTCGGGTGTGAGTGTGTGTGTGTGTGTGTGCTTCAGGAAGAGGGGTTGGTCACGCTTGGTCAAAACAAACAAATAAATAAGGGTTTGATGTCCCTTAGCTGCATTCTGCAGGTGAGTGAGACATGAGGAAGGGAGAGAGAGATAGAAAAGGAGGGAGGGAGATAGGGAGAGAAGGGGGGAGGGCGAGAGGGAGGGAGGATTGCAGGTGCGAGTGTGTGAAAAACACGTTTGGTGTAAAGAGAGCGATGATGGTCTAATTGAAAGCAAGAATGGTCTTGACAGAGGTAGGTTGAGAGATGGACAGAGAGAGAGAGGGAGAGGGAGAGAAACAGACAGACAAACAGAGAGAGAGAGACAGGGGGGGAGACAGACGGAGAGAGAAAGAGGGAGAAAGACAGAGAGAGCGGGAAAAAGAGAGAGTCAAAGGGAAAAGAGAAAGAGAGCGAGGGAGAGAGAGATTTTTTTATAAATCTCAGGAAGATTGTAGCTGCAGCAGGTTCTGCTGTCACAACTTAGACTGAGGCTCAGTAATGAGGCTCTACATCCCTCCCTCCCTCCCTCCATGTCTCCTTCCCTCCCTTGCTCTGCTCCCTGTGTCCTTCCTTCCCTCCCTTCCTCTCTCTCTCTCTGTCTCTCTCTGTCTCTCCCTCTCCCTCCCTCTGTTCCCCTTGACTCTCATTCTTGCCCTCGGCTTTCTCTTTCTCTCTTTCTGTCTCTCGCTCTCTTCCCATCTAAGCTTTATCTCTCTCTCTCTTTCTCTCTCCCCCCCCTCCTTCCCTCCCTCTTTCCTGGTGTATGGATAGGTTGACAGTATAATTAAAGCCCATTCTCTGTCACTCTCCATGCACCCCTTATTATCACACTTACTATCCAACGCTGCTGGACACACACATACACACACACACAGACACAGGGCTTCCTTTCTTACAGGCGGTTGAGATGGCAGACTGGATATTTATAACCAGAGAACATAGCTGTATACACACCACAGGAAACAACAAACTGACATGTGTATACTGTATGTGGTGATGCTAGCCACAGCCGTGCTGCATAATCTGTGTGTGTGTGTGTGTGATGGGTCGTAGGATCTCTGTAACAGCACGCGCACACACACACACACAGAGAGACACACAGACACACAGATTAGATGACATCCACACGAGAGACACTCACACGTCCCCCATGTCCTCTCACCGTTCCTCCATCTCTCTTTCCCGCTTTTTGACATCGCTCTCCATCTTTCCCATCCACCTCCCCCCTCTGCTCTCTCAGTCCCCTCCAGTCCTCCCCCTCTGCTCCTGCTGTGGACATCAGCCGCTGGAACCCGATGAGACAAGGAAGGGAAACGAGATAGACGGCCTGGGAACGTGAGAGAAAGGGGGACAGGGTTGGGCGAGGGGTGGAGAGAGAGAGCAGAGGAAGGGCAGAGAGGGGGGACAATGGTCAAAACGGAAGGGGGCAGATTGAGATGGAGGGACAAGAAAAGGAGACAGGCGCAAGAAAGAGGGGGAGGGAGATGGAGGGAGAGATGGAGAGACAGAGAGATGGAGGGAGGGAGAAATGGAGGGAGAGAGAGTTGGAAGGAGAGAAGTGCCTCTGATGATGTGTTGTGCAGGGTATTTGTGGAATGTGATTCGCCTCTGGAGACAATTGCTGTGAAACAACATTGGAGGAAGCTTCCCTGTGGGAGATGGCACAAGGTGTATGTGTGTGTGCGCGTAACAACGGGAGATAATGGCCAGGTCCTGGAATGGCCCATGGTCCATTGTCTCAGTGGGTCCCCTGACCCAGGGGGTCGGTGTTGGGGGTGGGGCAGCATGCTGCATGCCTGTCCCATACCCCTTCATCCTCGACATCTGATAAGGCACACACACACACAGACACACACACTCACACATGTACTGCCATGACTCCCCCAGCAGCAATAGCACCAGGCGATGCCTACTGTTTTATGAGGACATGTGCATCTAGCAACCACTCATGTCTGAACCCCTGCCAGCATGACACACACACACACACACACCCCAGCAGCATGACACATGTTCATTTGTAGTCACATTGTTGATGCAATCTGCACAGCAAACACACAGCGTTATTCAGCGTAGCGGATTCATCTCTCCTGTATTCCTCTTTCTCTCCATCCCAGATCTGAGGAGCCGGGGAGGGGGAGAGGGGGGAGAGAGAGATTTCACGCCTCTCTTCTAAACAATAGCTCATGCGTTTGCTGTGATCCAGAACTTCACACCAGGACAGATTATACACGTGTCGTAGCTGTCTGACTGTTGCAGTTTCACGCTCTCCTCAGATATCTGCTCCAGTCATTAGAGCACCTCTCTGTGGAGACCTCCCTCTCTCTTGCTCTCTCCCTCGCTCTCCTTTGCTCTCTCTCTCTCTCTCTCTCTCTCTCTCTCTCTCTACCTCTCTCTCTCGCTTTCTCTCCCTCTCTCAATTCAATTCAATTCAGCTTTATTAGCATGACAGTCATTTCAACCGTATTGCCAAAGCAAGACGCACAATAACAGACAACCATACATCAACAACACCATTCAAAAACAACATAAGGAACAACAGTCTGTATCGTCCGGAACATGTGGTAACAACAAAGTGTCAAGAACAGAAAACAACAAATCGAAACAAAAACAACCTAAGTAAATAGCTACATTGAGATGGACAACACATATTACAAATAGGATTTCAAGGCTGGTCACATTACATTCAGGTTTTCCCTGATTTCATGGCACTCTTTTAGAAATCGTCCAGATAGGGGGGCTGTGTGTCCCTCCCCTAAGAGCACTTTTAGCTTTTCATTATCAGACAGTGTGGTGAATGATGGTACAAGGGATTCAAATTTATCAAAGAAATGCTGTCTGGTATGTCTGTACCGTTGGCAGTGTAGTAGAAAGTGCATCTCTGTCTCTACCTCACCTGTAGTACAGTGGCCACACACTCTGGACTCTTCTGGTAACCAGGTTTTCTTATGTCTGCCTTTTTCAATGGCCAGACTGTGGTCACTGATCCTGTATTTGGTCAGGATCTGTCTCTGTTTTACGTCTTTTACAGTATAAAGATATTTAGCCAATTCATAGTTTCTGTTTAGGGCCCGATAGCAACTTAGTTTGTTTTGTTTTTTGGTTTGGTTGTTCCAATGTTCCAGATAGGCCTTTTTGGTTTGTTGGACAATTTGGTTTACTCTGATTGGTGATTGTGAAGCAGTGCTGGTCTGAGATGGGGCAATGTTAGGTGTTGGTTGGTTAATTAGTCTCATGACCAGCTGACTGAAAGGACTCTTTTGGGGGTTCAATTCTTGGGTTTTCAGTGCTTCAAATTGCAGAGTATCTTGGGGACTTAATTTGAGATGTATCCAGAATTTTTGTGATCTTTTTTTTATGTTTATAATTAATGGATATCGGCCTAATTCTGCTCTGCATGCATTGGTGGGTGTTTTCCTTTGTATGTTCAATATAATTCTACAGAATTCAGCATGCAGGGCCTCTATTGGATGTTTGTCCCATCTAGTGTAGTCATGCTGACTGAGTGGACCCCATACCTCACTGCCATATAGAGCTATTGGTGCTATTACGCTATCAAATATTTTAGTCCAGATTCTAATTGGTATGTCTATTTTATATGGAATTGCAAAAAAGGCTCTAGAGGCTTTCTCCTTCAGCGCATTCACTGCCAGTCCAAAGTTTCCTGAGGCACTGATTTTTATCCCAAGGTAGTCATAGGACAGGGTGTGCTCTAGTGTGGTGTTTCCTAGAGTGAATATATGTTAGTTTTCCTGAGATCTGGTCTTTTTCTGGAAGATCATTATTTGAGACTTTTTAAAGTTTACTGTCAGGGCCCAGTTCTGACAGTATTGCTCTAGCAGATCCAGATGCTGCTGTAAGCCCTGCCCTGTGGGTGACAACAGCACCAGGTCATCTGCATAGAGTAGGAATTTTACCTCCCTTTTATTCAGGTTGAGGCCAGGGGCTGTGGATTGTTCCAACAATACTGCTAGCTCATCAATGTAGACATTGAAGAGCGTTGGAGATAAGTTGCATCCCTGGCGAACACCTTGTCCTTGAGTGAAGAAGTCCGTTCTTTTATTGTTAATTTTTATCCCGCACTTATTTTTGACATAGATTGATTTGATTATGTCATAAACTTTACCTCCTATACCACTTTGGAGAATTTTATAGTATAATCTATAGTATAGTATAATATAATATAATATGTGTTATTATATATAATAATATAATCTATAGTATAGTATTATAGTATAATCTCTCTCTCCCTCGCTCTCGGTCTCTCCCTCGCTCTCCTTTGCTCTCTCTCTCTCTCTCTCTCTCTCTCTCTCCTTTTCTTTTCTCTCTGCCTCGCTCTCTTGCTCCCCCTTGCTCTCTTTTGCTTTCTCTCTCCCTCCACCTCTCTCTCTCTCTCTCTCTCTCTCTCTCTCTCTCTCTCTCTCTCTCTCTCTCTCTCTCTCTCTCTCCACCTATCTCTCTCTCTATCTCTATCTCTCTCCACCTCTCTTTCTCTACCTCTCTCTCTACCTCTCTCTCTCTCTACCTCTCTCTCTACCTCTCTCTCTATCTCTCTATACCTCTCTCTCTCTCTACCTCTCTCTCTCTACCTCTCTCTCCACCTCTCTCCTCCTCTTTCTCTCTCTACCTCTCTCTCTCCACTTCTTTCTCTATACCTCTCTCTATATATATATACTTCTCTCTCTCTCTCTACCCCTCTCCCTCTTTCTACCTCTCTCTATCTCTCTCTCTACCCCTCTCCCTATCTCTCTATCTCTCTCTCTCTCTCTCTCTCTCTCTCTCTCTCTCTCTTTCTCTATACCTCTCTCTCTCTCTACCTCTCTCTCTCTCTCTTTACTTTGGCCTGTTCTGCTGTGCTCCCTCAGGCCTCCCAGTAATCTGTACCACCTGTCTCTTTCTCCTTTCAGGAGATAAAAATTCTCCTCCTGTCATCACCCTGGTGACTCTCCTCTCCCCTCCTCTCCTCTCCTCTCCTCTCCTCTCCTCTCCTCCCCTCTCCTCTCCTCTCTCCTCTCTTCGCCTGCCCTTTCCTCTCCTTTCCTCTCCATCATCAATCTTTCTACATATCTGTGGGCAGTGCCTGCTAATAAAAGGGAGAACTTCCGGGCTCAGGAATTTTGGCAATGTCTTTATCTATGCCACGTGTACCAAACCTTTCCAAAAAGTTAACCAGGGGTCTCTAGAGCTAGTCTCTAGAGCTGTAGTTAGCAGCAGAGAGTCGTAGTTTCAAATAGCCAGCAAACGAAAACAGAGAGAGGGAGAGGGGGAGATTCAATTACCTCAAGTACACCCTGTTGGAAAAATTGAAGATGTAACACATTTATCCTGTATAAGAATGATTCTGTGTTCAGCATTACTTGGGTGCAAAGAGGCCTAACCCAAATCTGAACTCTGGGTAAACATACAAGACCCTTATCTAGGGGCTGAGGACTAGGAAGAAGGGGGTTGGTTTGGTTGTTTTAAGGAGATACTGTGTGACAAGGACTATAGGTGGAGACGCAAGGTCTGGTGACCATTTGCTCGACACCTATGTGAAGGAGCTTTTACGACCCCAGGACCGTAGATCCTGTTATTGTGTTTCAATCAGGGTTGATGTCGTAAACACGTACACACGTAAAAACGCACGCACACACGCGCGCCAGGTCTATGCAAGGAGCCAATGAAGAAGAGCCATGGGACATTTGCATGCCTTTGTCTTAACCAATGACTGTCGAGCGGTTCTGTTTAAATAGGTAGCTAGCACAACATGCTAGCAGACAAACTTTGTAGCACAATGGCGTGTGATGTTTTTGTCTCCTTGTGGGCCGGCCGCAAGCAAAAAAGCTTTCTTAAACTTGTTCACCGACTGACTGTGCAATGCTTGATAGATTAATATTTCTGACACACCCACCTGAACGAGCATAACCTGCCCTGACCGTGTACTAACAGTAAACAAAGTTTTCATCCTGAGACCCAGCCCGCCTGGACAACAAGGCGGCTTCCACGTCGATGTTCAACGGCGTGTCTCAACCGCCTCCCAGACGCTGTTAGAACGTTCTCAATACCTTTGTGAGTGCAGAGGAGCCACGGAGCAATTTTGAGTTTTTCAATCTGTGGCTATGAAGAGAGCGAGTGCTGTAGATAGTCTGTTAGGGGAAAATCAATAGGAGCCAGAAAAGTGATTATGGAGGAATGACAGCGGGGCTGTCTGGTGTTAGACTGTGCTGGCAGACACACAGAACACTCACTCGGGCAAAGAACACAGGCACAATGACGCAACACACATACACACTCACATCATGGACAACACGGACAGCACTCGAAAACAAACACACATGCTCACACGGGGGAAAAAACAGTCACATGCACACTCAAACTTGTAGGCAGGACTTTGACAGAACGGCCTACAGCAATGCCCCCTACATTAATGTCGTGTGTGTGTGTGTGTGTGTGTGTGTGTGTGTGTGTGCGTGTGTGTGTGTGTGCGTGTGTGTGCGTGTGTGTGCGTGTGTGTGTGTGTGTGTGTGTGCGTGTGTGTTTCTGAAAGGTAGACACAAAGACGCGGAGAGAGAGAGAAAGACAGTGCACTGTCGGCAGTTTTCCTGCAGAGCGCTTGTCTCTTTGATGTGGGGTTGCCTAGTGCCGTTGCCTAGCGCTGTGGCCCCTTGGGACAGCACCTATTAACCCTCCGTTCTCCTTTAACCTTGAACATGAAACACTCACACTGATCCAGACACACACACTCTCACACACTCACAAACTCACGGCATTGACTCATCACTAAGGAACAGTAGATGGAAGTCCCTCTGATTCTTCCTCGAAAGGATCTGTTTGCTGTCGGAGCAACCGTCTTTTTCCATTGTGTGTGTCTTTGCGTTTGTGCATGACAAGTTCTTACCTTGTTCTATGCACCATTCCTGATGAATACATGCTAAACCAGCTGCCTGGCCTAGCCAGACAAATTCGCAAATGCATAATTTTTGATTTCCAAGGGATGTCGTCAATGGGTGCCAGCCAAAATGCCTCTGGATGCAATTGGATAGAATTGGGTAAAGACAACCAAGACAACCAATCAGAGCAACAAGACGTCCTCTTGGTTGTTCACAAAAACTCCTCAATGGTGCTCCTCTGTACAGTCATTGTATTGAACCCGCCCCTATCACGTAAACCATTGTGATTGGCCCAACCAGATCCCGGTCAGATGGAAATCAGGTGGAATGGGAGGGTGGCCAGACCCATCTGCCAGAGCAGGTAAACTGAGCTGGCAGATGGGTGTGATTCCCAGGCCAATGTAGAAGATATGTTCGTGTTGAGACTCCTAGGTGGGGCTGTCCATAGAGCTTTTGATGACCTCTTGGTTGTAGTTTTGGTTTAAGAGGTCTCAAGGTACTGCTTTACATACACACAAACACATACACACACACAATGTAGTTGTGGAATATTGAGAAGTCAAGATCGGGTTGGTGAAACGTACACACAGGTTTTAACTGCAGGGACCCTAAGTGATGACTAAAAGTACTTGACAGACACACACACACACACAGTGAGATGAACACACTCCTCTGACCTCTGCTATCCCCCAGCGGAGAAGAAAACTAGTTAATACTGTGATGTCTTCCTGTGGTGACTGAATCGAGAGAGAGAGAGAGAGAGAGAGAGAGAGAGAGAGAGAAACAAGGCAGAGAGAAAACAGAGAGGACAGCATTAGCCTTTTATCCACTAGCTCAGACACCACACTGGCATCACCACGACACTGTTACCCTACAGGAGAGGGCTAGCTCCTAATGGATGCTCCAGTGTACCAAAGTTTATTCCACCCAGGCCCCTTGTCCCCAGGGAACACACACACATACATAGACACTCACAAAAACACACACACTGACCTCTGCTTCTCATGTGGCAAGCCTCCTGAAGGTCGTGTGTGTGTGTCTTGGAGAGTGTGTTTGTGTGTGTAGTTGGCTTAATTGTGAAACTAATTTCCTGCACACATTAGCAGATGTAAACACTGAAGTGCAATGAGCAAAAAGGCTCTTTATTAAGTGTGCGATTCATTTAGCAGAGGTGAAGATCAGATCAAACACACACACGCATATCCACAAACACACACACTTAATGTTGGGGAAGCAAGGCAAGATGAGCAGCAGTTACAGGGATGAACTGCTGGCTAATTGTCAGTAACAGATGAGTGAAGATGTCCTCATGACAGAAAACACACACACACGTTTGGCATCAATTTGTCACGAAACACGCACACACAAACCCACGCACACACACATACACCGACACGGCCAAAGTGTGAAGAGAGTGTTTTATTCATAGGTCATTCTCTCTCACAGTTAATAAAGTGGTCCAGCTGTACCCAACTATCTCTCTCTCTCATAGTATCCTGGGAATGATGCCAGGAATCACAAACACACACACACATGCACGCACGCACACACCACACAAACACATACCTCACACACACACACTTGCAGACACATGCACAATGACGGACACACTCACACACTTACAGACACATACACACTTACAGACACATATCATACACACACACACTTACAGACCCATACACAGTGACACAGACACTTACAGACACAAACACACTTATAGACACACACACACACACGTACAAACTACACATTCCGCACACTTACACGCAAACACCTGCACACACACAAGGTCCCCCGGTGTCCGATGCAGTTAAATGTTTGATGTTGTCATAAATGTTGGCCTGACACAGAGCTGTATGTGGAGCTGGAGGAGACCAGGGCCTCTGCAGCTTCTGTGTCCTGACACACCATGTCCACTGGAGACCCGTCCTGCCACATGCCTCATGCATTTTCTATAGCTGAGGATGCAACTGTCAGCCTTAACCTAGCGGCTGGGGCCACACAGAGTATCTGTGTGTGTGTGTGTGTGTGTGGGGGGGGGGGGGGGGGGGGGGGTTCCTGTGTCTGTTAGTGTGTGTATGTGGGAGGGGGGGCAGGTCTCAGTACATGCTTTCCCTCACATGATTTGACACTTTTTGTGAGGGTGAGCTTAACTATGATTGTCTGCCAAACTGACTGGCAGTCTGGTCCATTAGTCGGTTGGCTGGCTGACTGGCTCTCTGGTTTAATGAGATGCTAATGTATTCTTTTCACAGTGTGGATTCTGCCACTTAAGGAAGAGCATGTCATTATTAATTGAAGTGTTGAGAATGCTGCACATATTACATGTTACGCCTGCTGTGTGCACATACACATCTTCATGGATAGACACTAATTCCACATCGACAGCACTAACAATGTGTTTTAAACATCTGTATGGATCTGTAGGCAAACTTGGATCCCACTTCTCTATGAAGTTCTATTGTTGATTCTAGTGGAGTATCTACTGTTCCAGGTGGTTAACCAGAGAAGACTTGTGGTTTCTGGCTGGGAGGGGGTACAGATAGGATAAGTGCTGGATAAGTGTGTGTGTACGTGTGTGTGTGTGTGTGTTTGTGTGTGTGTGTGCGCATTGATGTGATAAGTGGTGTGTGTGGTGAGGAGCTGAGCTGGCCAGGAGCAGCCCTGCTGTGTCTGATCGATGTGCCGTGTGTGTGTGTGTGTTTGTGTGTGTGTGATGACCACTTCTGCAGCAAAGGTGAACTTGGGAGAACAGAAAGCCTGATGTGTTTCTCTTTGTGTGTGTCTGTGTGCGTGCGTCTGTGTGTGTCTGTGTGTCTGTGTGTGCCCCCCGCAGGAACTCAACCTACTGCATGAAGGTGTCCATGTCGCTGGCAGTGGAGCAGAGTGACGAGGGTTTGTGTTTCAGCAGCAGGATCAAACACCAGGCCCAGGCCGAGGTCACCAAGAGCAAGATGATCAGCTGCCCCGACCTGGACGACTACCTGGCTCCCTACAAGCAGCCACAGGTCACCTGGTACAAGGTGAACACACACCCACATAGACACACACACACAACAACAACATGCACACGTGCACACATATGGACCCACCCGCACACAAACACACAGGCTCGTTTCACTATCCCAGTGAGCGCCTCCAAATCACTCCCTTTTCAAATTCAGTTGTCCCCAACCCATTAACCCTAACCCTCTCCAATTGGACTTCTGGTCCCTATAAGGTTAGTTAAACAAGACACACTCACACACCTAAGACTAGAGAGGGAGATATGAGACACGCAATGGAGTGTGGAATGGAATGTGGGAAGTTGTTCAAATACTTTGAGTGTGTGTGTGTGTGTAGGAGTGTGAGAGGAAGGAGTGGCGGAGTTCCATCCAGGTGAACACCACCCATGTGTGGATCCCCGAGGTGGAGGAGGAGGATGGGGGCAACTACACCTGTGAGCTGCTGTATGGAAGCAGGCTGGTACGCAGAACCACCCAGCTCAAAGTCACAGGTAGGCCTCTGCCTCTGTGTGTGTGTGTGCTGTGACAACGTGACACATCGATTATGTGTCAGTGATTATGCAGACTGTCATGGTCACTCGGGCTGGGAAACATTGGCTCCAATGTCTGCTCCAAGGATGCACTTTTGAAACCTTTTACTCGATATGACATAACTCTGTAGCCCTCAGGCTCAGGGAGCAGAGTTAAAAACCCACGCTCCGTAGGGACACTCTCTGCAAAAGCCCGTCGGAGCCACTCCTCACTAACTTCGCGTCACATGATTCTTGGGGATCGTGGGAAACACTAACGTTTGAGGGTGTGTGTATGTGTGTGTTTCATATCGCTCAAAACACAACTAAACGCGGGCACTCACAGCAGGGAACTAGAAAAACACTAACAAGAAAGAAAGAAAGGTGCCTGACAGTGACAGACAAGGAACCTGCTTGGAACTTGCCAAATGTTTTATGTAAAACCATAGAGTTTGCCCCAAACACAACAAGCCACAACACCAGCCAGGATGGACCCAGTAGCAACAAATGCCTTCACCAACTAAGGAAACATCTCACCCTAAACCAGGACTCTTTCAGTTCATGTTGGTGCAATCCAGAATAAGTGTGCTAGCAGGCTGTTTGACAGGAATCAAAAACGTAAACATGAACATAAGATGACACCCAATGTGCAAATAGCAAGTGTGTACGCGTGTGTGTTTGTTTATGTCCAATCAGCAGCTTACTCAAGCCAGGCTACGATGAGATAGTGTATTTTATTTGGGATGAGTTTATCCCTGTTTGGGGCCAGTGTCAGAGCAAAGCATGCTGGGATTCCAGGCCAGTGCGTCTGACCGCTTGGCCCTGAACTGGATGTTTGGGCAGTGTGTTTGAGTGTGTGTGTGTGTGTTTGAGTGTGTGTGTGTGTGTTTGAGTGTGTGTGTGTGTGTTTGAGTGTGTGTGTGTGTGTTTGAGTGTGTGTGTGTGTGTTTGAGTGTGTGTGTGAGCGTGTTTGAGTCCTTACTGACTGCAGAAGGAGCAGCTGCCAACTGCAGTGTGAAATCAAGCCCCCAGCTCATACATCCAGCCCCCTCACCCCCCCCCCCCAAAACACAGCCCAGCCAATCACATGAGCCCTGCAGTCTGGCCGCAATAACCTCCTCTGCTCCAAACAGGAAGCCAGACCAGCAGTTAGACTCCTATTTACATCAACCTACTGCAGCTCACTGCCTCTCCCTGATGGATCTCAACACACACACACACAGAGGACTTTAACACACACACACACATGTAGTGTCTGTCAGTGTTTGTTAGCAGTGTGGGTGCTGGGACATGCTTCAAACAGTGTTGTGGAGCATGATGTTGATGTGTTGTTGATTACACATGGTTGCCAGGGATGATGACCTGTGACCCCAGATGGGATGTTTAATAGCTGCTGTACTGAAAGGTCAGGGGCTAGACATGGTCAATGCGACCTGGCTTAGAGAGAGAGAGAGAGAGAGAGAGAGAGAGAGAGAGAGAGAGAGAGAGAGAGAGAGAGAGAGAGAGAGAGAGAGAGAGAGATTCACAGACAGGCTCAGATTAAAACAGAGACAGACAGAGAAGGAGAAAGAGAGAGAAAAAAAGAAAAAAAAAGATAGAGATAGAGAGAGGGAGAGAGGGAGGTCATCCAGGTCTTTCTAGCTGCCAGCGGTCTGCCTCATTAAAGCGTCCTTGTTGACAATCAGACCAGGAAAACATCCTACTCCCTCTTAGTGGTCAGGGTAGATGGGGGAAAATGAGAGATAAAAAGAGAAAGAGAGAAGTAGGA
>NC_085030.1:3686760-3716760 GCF_963692335.1 Osmerus eperlanus | reverse complement strand
GTGTCTGTGTGTCTCTGTGCGTCTGTGAGTCGGTGTGTGTGTTGTGTAACTGTGTGTGTGTCTGTGTGTGCAGGCATGTATGTTTCTGTTGTAAGAGGATCCAAAGCTATAAGATAGGAAGCCTGCTGTGATGTGTTGTATTCCATTATCAGACCATTCACAGACACAGAGACACACACTCACGCACACAAACACATTCACACACGCTCACACTCACACGCCACACCACACCACAGAGCTGAGGGTCTCCAGATAGAGGAAAAGATGTATTCACAGCTGGTAATGAGCTGGATAATTAATGATGCTGACATCCATCACATTCTCAACCAGCCCATTGTCTCAGACGTCACTGGCTGTGTATGTGTGTCTGTGTGTGCGTGAGTGTGTGTGTGCGCTTGTGGAGAAATGTGAATCGAGTGTGAGCTAATGAACTGTGGAATTATTCAAGCGCACTTTATTAAAAAAGCTAATAGTTTTCTCTGTGTGTTAATTTGCTGTGTAATAACGGAACAGAGAGAGAGGGGGGGGGGAGAGAGAGAGAGTTAGTACTGGTGATGGAGCCACAATAGGCTTGTTCCACCAACCCTTCCTCCATGTTTTGGTGACTAATGTGGTTCTTCTGCACTGATGTCAGACTCTGAACCTTTGAAGATGGTTCCTGTTTGAAATATGCAATGTACAAGGTCTTACTTTTAACAACACATGCTCTGTCTCTCACGGCTTTTATATTTTGCCGGCCGGGTTCACCGGTACCACTGGTATTGAGTGAGTGTGTGTGTATGCATGAGGGAGTGTGTATGTGTGTCTCTAAAGGAGGATGACAGGGAGGTGAGAGACTATTGTGACTGGCAGGCTAAGGTCAATGCTGTCTGCAGACATCTAAAGAGAGATAGGGTCTGAAACTGTGATCTGTTGACCGTGAGTCACTGAGTCCTTTCTTGTCTGTGTAAAGACACTGAGGATGGTGTGGGTAGCTGTGACTCAGAGAGAGAAGAAAGGAAGAGTCGCGGTGCTATTTCCAGTGGACCAGGTTCCACAGTGATAGATAAATCATTTATCCAAGAGGGAGGAGGTTTTTTGTTGACATGTCTTATCTCTCTTTCTCTCTCTCTCTCTCTCTCTCTCTCTCTCTCTCTCTCTCTCTCTCTTTGGCTCACTCTCTCCCGCTCTCTCTATATGTATCTCTCTTGCGCGCTTACTTTCAACTCGACTCTATCTGTCTATCTCTCTCTTGTTCACTCTCCCTCGCTCTCTCCATATATCTCTCTTGCACGCTTACTCTACTCTACTGTCCTCGCTCTCTCTTTCCCCCCTCTCTTCTCTCCCTCTCTCTGAATAGAATATTTGCGGCACAGTGGCGCACTGCCTTGTACGGCCGCCCTCCAGCACAAAGGTCTTGGGCTCCATCCCTGCTTGATGCCTTTTGGCGGGCAGGTGGCCTTTATTCCGGTTCTTTCTGTGTGGATTTTGGGTGTTCTCCTTCTGCTCACATGGGTTTCCTCCACAAAAGAGCCCTGATGTAAAAACATGCGGAACAGATTGCTCACTTGTCCATGTCCCTGGCCAGGGGGCGAGTGCTTTGTCTGGCCCCTGGGTGTTGCTGAGGTGGCTGGCCACTGCTCCTACTTGCCCTGGGAAGAAGGGAAGGATGGGATGGGGAAAAAGGCAGGGAAGGTATTTCTCTGGTGGACGCCTCTCCGCTCCCTGCACACTGTGTGTAAACCACAATGTGAGATCAATAAAGGATCGTTCTTCTTCAGTTACTGAGATGGAAAGGTATTGTCTGCATCTCTACCACTCTCTTCTCTCTCCTCAGCTAACCTCAGAGTAATAGGTCCCTGTCTGGAGCATGTTAGCACAGCGTCTACAGAGCTAAGCTATGCTAAATCCATGGTGTGTTAACAGATAGGTTAAAGGGCCTAAACGAACACACTTCTATATATACAATCGGCTGACTGAAAATCCACAGGTATGGTCAGCTGGGGTAACTGCTTATTTCCAACAGCTATCCTGAAACCACATCAAAGTGGAGAGTCAGCAGTGACTGGCTAGGTCACTGACCACCATGGAGGGATCCAGGCTGGGTGTCGACCTTTTGACCCACCCCCAGCAGGCCTGTTTTCCTCCCTGCCTCTCAGATACCTGCCTCACACAGACACCTCCATGTTCCCCCAGCAATGCACCAGCACCAGCCATCACCTTACCTTTTGCCAAACCTCGAGTAAAAAGTGCCTCATCGCAGAGCAAAATGGCTAACAGCAATGCTAGCACCCTGGGATGAAGGTTGGAAGGTGGTGTAAAAACCGGGATAAACTGGATCTGGAGACTGTATAGAAAGCTAGAGGTACAGATAGAGATCCAAATAAATAAACCAAATAAATAAACCACAGCCACTCTAAAGTAACGCTCAACGCCACAATTCTAGATAGCAGCATATGACGGATGCTGATAGCAAAGGTATCTATCTATAAGATAATGTTATTGTTTTTGTTCCAAGGCAGAGAAGGCCTTTGTGCTGCTATCAACCCCTAAAGTTCCACATAGACTGGCTGTAACTATTTACCTGCCTCATCTGGTGAATAAAGGCTCCCATTGCTGTTGTACACTGGTCCATTGTGTAGGTGTGTCTGTGTGTGTGCGTTTGTTCTATGTGGGTGGATCTTCCAGTTTGTGTGTGTGTGTGTGACAGTACAGAACAGCTGTACCATTGAACAGCAGCGGACGTGTTGATGAAGATGAGCAGAGAAGATCAATGAATGTGGCGATGTGACAGGAGAAATAAGACACGTTCACTCATCCACTCAGTGTGCGCGCGTGTGTGTGCGTGTTTGAGTGTGCCAAATTGAAAGACAAGGCCACTCAGCCTCGCTCCATTTTATTTCCCGTCACGTAATGTCAGTACCACCAAACAGGTGTCTGACATTCTCTCTCTCTGCCGTCCCAAACACTCAGCTGTCAGAGTGGCTGTAAGTCAAACCACAGCTACACTCCAGCACGACAAAGTGTGTGCGCGTCTGCGTGTGTATGTGAGTGCACGGACGCGTATTTGGTTACGGCGGGAGTGTGGGGGGACACTGGAGTGATGTAGCTATCCTAGAGCTTGTTAACATTTACACAAGACAGCCTGCGATGTTTACAGTTCTATTAAGGCTGGGGAAGACACAGGGATGTAGCTGACGCTTCTGCGAGCCCAACTGACATCAGTGTTCTGGGGAGGGGGTAGTGGTACTAGAGCTGGTCAGTGTTCTGGGGAGGGGGTAGTGTTACTAGAGCTGGTCGGTGTTCTGGGGAGGGGGTAGTGGTACTACAGCTGGTCTGTGTTCTGGGGAGGGGGTAGTGGTACTAGAGCTGGTCAGTGTTCTGGGGAGGGGGTAGTGTTACTAGAGCTGGTCAGTGTTCTGGGGAGGGGTAGTGGTACTAGAGGACTGGACAGGACTGTGTTGGCCTTCAGGCCTCATCTGTAAGCCGCCCAATACCCAGACGTGACTGAAAGAAGGTTGACGGGACGAGTGAAAGAGTTAGTCAACGCTTTTTGGCATTTACAAAATGTTAACAAATAGTTAGTTAATTCTTTATAAAACATTTTGAAACATTAACAATACATTATTAAATAGTTAATAATCTTATTATTAAACACTATGTTGATCATTAATAAACACTGTTAAATATTATGGATTTTATTCATAATACAATTCATAAGGTGTTTGATAACTGCATTATCATACTTTATAGACAGCTTGTTAATATAGTTTCAAACCAGTAGTTTAAAAGGTGTTAGTGGTACATGAGCTGCTATAGAAAGCATTAGCAAATGGTGAACAAACCATTTACATTACCTTTACAAAGCATGAGTAAATAACTAACAACATATTTACTTATGTCTTTAATTAATGTACGCCAAGTTGAATACATTATGTACACTAATACTTAGCAGATATCTTAACAACTATTTTATAAAGACTTACTAATGATGCAACTTCTGATTAGTAATGCAAGTTATAAAGCATTTACTAACTGTTAGTTAAGGCTTTTGCGTGACCTAATCTAAAGTGTGAACTATCTATGCCTTATTAAGCATTTATAGAAAGACTATAGGCCTATAGATGTTGTGTTTTGTTTTTTTAGAAGAAATAGCTGTTAATTTATTTACCTGGGTAATAAAATAGTATTTTATTTCCATTAAGAATTCCATTATTTGTAAATGCCAAAAAGCGTTGACTTATTATAAAGTGTTACCAAAACCTTTAGCAAACACAAATAGATGGGGAGTCAGGTGGCTGAGCGGTTAGGGAATCGGGCTAGTAATCAGAAGGTTGCCGGTTCAATTCCAGGCTGTTCAAATGACGTTGTGTAGCACGTTGTAGCACAGGCCTAAGGCCACACACACATACAGTATCTAGACCATTTATTCAAAAGTATTTTCCTATCAGTTACCATGGCCACCGTACCACCACGATATGTGTCAAGGAAAAAAGAGAGTAGGCGCGTGCTATAGAACAAACATTCACATGAAAGATAAACATAAAGACACGCATGCACACACATACACACACATGCTTGTCTGGTTCAAAGGCTGAAATGTCATTTCCTCCTATTGGAGCATGAAAATAAGCAGAGTGGTTGAAAACTGTGTGTTAGTGTGTGTGTGGTGTGTGTGCTTTAGTGCATGTGAATGTGTGTCTGTGTGTGTACGTGTGTGTGTGTCTGGGTGTGTGTGTGTGCGTGCATGTGTGTTTGTACATGTGTGTGTGTGTGCGTGTGTTTGAGGTGGCAGGGAGACTGCAAAAGGATGGATGCATGGCAGATGTCTGCTCTGTGGTTAGGTGTTCCCTACATATGGAGGTGGAGAATGGAGGAGGAGAGGAGGACAGAGAAGGGGAATAAGAGATCGATGGGAGGACAGCATATGGGTGGATGGGTGTCTGACGTAACCCTGATTAGAGACACCCCACCCCCCCCACCCCCGATTCAATTATCAGACTAAGCAGAGAACCACTCTCATGTTATTAAAAACCACAAAGCTTTGTTTAATGTGACGTGTTTGGGTTTGAGAAAAGCCTCTAAAGAAAAGAAATTGGAAAACCTCCACAATCTGAACATCTACTGATGCACAAAGAGAAACCATACCTCCCAGACTGCCTCATTCATTCTGTTCAGAGGAAAGTGGATGTTCTGTACAGTATGTGTGTTAAGATCTCACTCTTTTGCGAAGTATTTACTACATGTTAAATATTTGAATGTATAAGTAAACTAAACACTCAATGTTTTTTGGACTTTTGAAAATTAAAGATCCTGTAAAGTGGAATAAAAAATTAGTTTCAAGTTCACCACACCACCGAATAATGTGTTATTAACTACCCATCCAAATTCGAATGAAAAAAAACACCGACAAGTATGTTAAATTAGGCTTTGAAATCGTAAGAAAATTAGCAGTCTTCTCTGTTCGAGACTGGGGGGGCGTGTCGCCTGAAGGAGCTGAAGCTCGGCCCCCTCGCTGGAAGGCGCCACCTCTCTCAAGTAAGCTACCTCCGATCCAGATAATGGATGCTACGTCAAGCCGAACAAAACAGTATATAATTAGAATGTAGCCTATTTGTTCAATGAGTGAAACATACAGATGCATATAAATGAAATATTCCCCTGAGCTGTAACACAGGAGTAAACATTTACAGCAGAGACAGCAGACAGTGAGCTCTCCAACTACTTCTAGCACATTAGCTACCATTTCACCAAAATACCATCATTCTATACCGAGTAGTAGCGGTTTGCACTAATTATAGCAGAGATACCTCTGGAAAAGGTATCTAGTATAATTATAACAAGCACACAGAACTGAGTGATGATCTGCTGGCGGCGGTGGATGGTCCAGGTGCGACCGGAGGATGAACGGCCCGGGGGGGCGATGCTCGGTACGGCTCCGCGCTGCAAGAGAAGCCGTGTGTTGGTGAACCCCGTCTGTCTCTGGTCCATGTTAAAACTGTCCGCCGTGAAATGGTCAGTGCAGAGGCGGCTGTTGGAGTTTATCCGAAGCTTTCCATGAGCGTGGCTCTTCACAACATCTATCCACCTATTTTTCCTTTCATTATCAACAGGGAACTTAAGTGGCGTTGCAGCGCAGCTGGAGTTCTTGCATCCAGGGAAGAGGCAGTTGCGGGTGGAGGGAGACATCCTGAAGCTAGCTAGCTAGCTGATGTAAGCTACAACTAGAGAGGGTACAATTTCTGGGGAAATTGTAGGGTGTGCTTGCTTGCGTCGGTTGCACAGGGGTCCGTTTTTGAATGACATTTTTACAACTGATATTTCTGTATATTTTATATAAAAATGCATACTTATTATTTATAAAGATGACATAGATTTAAAAGCATTTTTTTTTGCTGCTCATTTACAACTGAAAATACGAGGGAAGTGTAGAATGAAATAGATGTCTTATTTCCCCTGCAAGAGGCAGCCTCATCGTTGAATCAAAACGAATACATTTGGCAGACCGGTGTAAAAATGGACCTAATCTCTATGACTTAAACGTCATTTTAAGTTTTTCCCTTCTCGTGATATTTTCAGGCATGTAGCCTACTCATTGCATTCATTCATTAATAAAGAACCCCCTTTGAAGATTATTCTACGACGTTACCCGGCAGTAGAAGATGGAATCGCGATTCAAACAGTACCATCTGCTAACTGAAAATATGCCCCCCAAAACGTAAATAAGCTTGACATGTATTTAGTGGAAAATCGCTCATTCATAAAAAGCTCACTGGTAGCGATCATTGTCAGTAACAACGCAAAATGCGATATAGCCCTGTGTGGAGAAGCTGCCCCGGTAAATTGTACTACTACGGTACAGTACTAGACTACTGCTGTGTTCGTCTTGGTAGCGATTGCGTTGGTTGAATTGGATTTAACGTTCCGTTGTACGGTTTAAGATGAAATTAATTATTTTCATGAACAGATTGACAACGTTTAGGCTGTGGCAATGAAGTTCAGGTTAGTAGTTAGATAGACTTTTGATTTAAGTAAGGGGAGTGCCGAACATGTTCTGTCGCCGTTTGATTTCCTAAACAGCTGTGTAGTGTAGACGTTTGTGTAGTGCGTCTCACGTAAGCTACAGCGTTGCAGTGAGCTACACTGGTTTGAAACCACAGGTAATGGTAATTTCACCAACAAATCATTTACTAATGTCAGAATAAACCCTACAACGAAAATGTATATGTGAGGAATGTTTATTTTAACGATTGTAAACAGATAACGCTACATCATAGACCACTGTAGTATGTGTTGCCCGGGCAACACAGGCTAATGTCATGATGCTAATATTTCAGTGAAATAGTAGACTACTGTTTCCGAAAGTAGATGTACTTCCTTAATAATATCAGCTTATATTGTACATTACACATCACAATTGTGTGTCATATCACAAAGTAAAATGAGTAAATAGTTATCACCCTGGCCTCTTTGCTTCTGGCGTTCCTGCAGCTGCCTTGCAGTAAAGCTATAGTTAGCCTAGCTATCCCCCAAGTTAACAGATGCGAAACGAATGTTCTGCTACAGGTAGTCACGCGTGTTTTCGTGACGTTAGTGACGTAGTGACGTTAGTAACGTCAGTGACTGTGGCTAGCAAATTAGCCACCGTTAGCTTCACTTTTCGCCACAAAAACTTAACTTAAGCCCAAACCATGCAACGGAACGTAAATTCCAATAGAAGCAACGCAATCGCTACCAAGACGAACCTTTTGACACCGCCGTTGTGTATGTAGGCCAAATATTGACTGAGTTTTAGGGGGGCGAAAATAAACAATAATAAATAATATATATGTGAGAGAACAAAGGTTGTGCTCTCGCCGAAGGCTTGAGCACACCCAATAATAATATATATGTGAGAGAACAAAGGTTGTGCTCTCGCCGAAGGCTTGAGCACACCCAATAACAGTACAGCAGGAGGAGCCATTCAGTGATCTGACGTAGATGGGGCGAAATGACGTAGATAGGGCATTTTTTGGCTCCGCCCATTAAAACCTGATCTGAAAACGGAAGAGAAACTGTTCTTCGGTCTAACTCCACATTTCAGTGCGACAAAGTTTTAGCGCTTTGCACATGCTTTCAGGAACTCATTTCACACATATATAATGTACTTAGAAGCAAAACATGGAATTTACTTTACAGGATCTTTAAGGGTCTGAGTTAATGTGCCAAAAGGATTTGCAGTTGGTTGTGATATTGCAGAGACATTAAGCAATCGTATTTTCAGATTGTGAGTGAACGCCTCGAAAATCCGTGTCCAATCCGCTTCCTTTCTGCTCTGCTCATCCATCTCATCTTCAGCCATCCTCTCCACTCAGGTTTGGAGATGATGACTAAAACGATCAATTTTGTCATCCCAGTTCTCACTTCTCCTCTCTCGTCCTATTTTTTATAGTCTCACCCCATCTCTGTCTTTGCCCCATCCCTTTCTCTACTATTCCCTCTCCTCTTCTTTTCTCTAATCTTCATCCTTCTGTTATCATCCCTCTTTCCTCTCTTTTCAGTGATATAGTCCTTCAGGGCAAACTGAGTTAATTGTCGGTCTAATTTGCCAATCCACCAGGGCCCTCTATATCTTTTAATTTACACAATTATTGAAAATATTATTACTTAATTACCACTCGTAACCTCGGTTATGGTGTCGTGTAGAGGGAACAATCCACACAGCTCTGAGGACTGACCTCCATTAAAAATCTCTAATGGGCTTTCAACATGGCTGCAAGAAAGTCTCTTCTCGTAATTCACTAGGAGAGTCTATGGAAGTGCATGCATGTGTGTGTGTGTGTACTCTGTCTGTGTGTTTTGAATGTGTGTGACCCCCCTATGTGTGTATTGGATTGTAAAGAAATCTTTAAAGTCTGGTATTTATTTATGCTGTTTCTGAGCTGTGAAATGTATTTTCCAAAACATTGTTTAACCTGGGTAAGTCATGGCCAGTCCCTGGTCACCACCAGACTTCTCCAAGCCCTCATCTGAACCTCATGTCAAGGTCATCCACATGCATTCGTACAGTTCATGCAAATGAGCGAGTCTGCCGGCTGTCTCTCTGTGTTCGGCTACTTTGGCCTGTAGGACCATGATAATCATCTTTCTCCTGCCACAGTCAGTAGACTCATCTGGACAGGGGAATATGTCCCTCCCTCCTTCCCTCCCTCTGTCTGTCTGTGTCTGTCTGTGTCTGTCTGTGTCTGTTTGTCTGTCTGTGTCTGTGTCTGTCTGTGTTTGTCTGTCGGCACTATGCATAAATGTTTTTTCACTTCATCATGGATATATTCCACAGTTTGGTCCTCTGCACTATAAATACATTGGTAGTTGCGTCTCTTTCTCTCTCTGCCCCCTCCCCTGTCCCTCTCTGAATGGCAAATCTGTTCAACGGTATTCCATCACAACGGAGCAGCAGAGCATCTGCATTTCAAATGCTAAACTCGGAATCCGTGTCCTCCTCCTGTTCCTACCTTTTCATACAGTAGCCTTCTCTTCTCCCTTGTTCCTCTTCCCCCCTCCGCCTCTCCTCCCACCTCCTCCTCTCCTCCCACCTCCTCCTCTCCTCCCACCTCCTCCTCTCTCGTTTTCGCTGTTGTCCCGAGCACGCAATATATCACATCACACACAGAGAGGCGTCTCTGTCTCATAACATGGTATTAGGCTGCCTCAATCAAACACACACACACACACACTTGTGAGTGTGTGCAGGTTCGTCTGTTGGAGGTGACCCCCGTCAGTCAGGAGCGGGATGCCATATGCCCACCTGATCTGTAGGGCAGGCAGAGTTGTGTGTGTGTGTGTGTGTGTGTGTGTGTGTGCATGCGTGAGCGTGTGAGAGTGTGTGTGAGAGATTCAAGCTGCCACCTCTTCTATTGGCCTGCCCACCTATTCTCTTGGGGTCTCATTATAAGCATGGCATTCAGACAGACAAGCAGGCAACTGAGACAATTGATGTTATTTTTATGCAGCTTTTACCCGCTTATCTGTACCAGGGTTAGCTTTTAAAAGTGTTTGTGTGTGTGTTCACCTTTCTATGTGTGCATGTTTGTCTTTGTACACCTGTCAGTTGACAGCCTGAGGTGGTGGAGTCTTCTCCAGCTGTGCTCATCACACTTCTGGGTGTGTGTGTGCGTGTGCGCGTGTGGCTGTGTGCATGTGCGTGCGTGTGCTAAACTCCAACATTGATCAGCATGTGTATCTACAGATACAGAGTGTGCCCTGAGGTGCTGCCACACATCTGATACCAAGATTCAATATGGGGATCGCAAAATATACAAGAGCCCTAGGCTGTGTGTGTGTGTGTGGCGTCCTGGTGACAGGTCCATAAAGCTGCCTTAGTGCCAACTCAGCTGCTCTTGAGAGGAGCGGACACTCAGTCAATACAGCCCCCTCCCTCCCTCCCCTCTCCCTGTAGTAAGGTGGCTGTTGTGCTGGGGAGCTCCTGTAGCAGCAGATTCAATATTCTGCTGCTACAGGGGGGGGGGGGGGGGGGGGGGGGGGGGAGGGAGGGAGGGAGGGAGGGAGGGAGGGAGGGAGAGAGAGAGAGAGAGAGAGAGAGAGAGAGAGAGAGAGAGAGAGAGAGAGAGAGAGAGAGAGAGAGAGAGAGAGAGAGAGAGAGAGAGAGAGAGAGAGAGAGAGAGAGAGAGAGAGAGGGAGGGAGGGAGGGAGGGAGGGAGGGAGGGAGGGAGGGAGTGAAACATGGAGGGAATAAGAGAGAAAGAAAGGTTGAGATGCAAAGGTAGGGAGTGATATAGAGAAAGTAGAGGGGGAGAGAGAGTGAAAGAAAGGAATAAAGAGAGAGACTTTTGGTTCGGTCCAAATGACATCCCCTATGTTCCACATACATGTGTTACAATGTTGTCCATGCCTAGCAAGAGAGGTGTGTGTGCTTGTGAATGTGTTTGTTTGTGCGCATGGCGGGGTTCTGCAGGTAGTTGGGATTCATGTATATGTATTTGTCTGAGTAGTGTGTGTGTGTGTGTGTGTGTGTGTGAGTGTGTGTATATATAGTACCGGTGTGTGTGAATATGTGTGTGGTGCGTGTGTGTGTGTGCATGTGTGTGTTTGCATATATAAGATTGTTCTGTATTTATATATACTGCAGTCCAGGGTATTAGAGACCAGGCCAAGTCAGTCTGGAGCCCAGCGGTGGAGTGTGTGTGTCTGTCTGTGTGTGCCTGTGTGTGTGTGTCTTTGTTTGTTTATTGGTCTGGAGGGCAGTGAGAGGGTAAGGAGTTCACTTATATAATTACTGAAAACAATACTGTCAATATGTGATATGCACTATCATGCAATGTCTGGAGGTGAACAGTGCTTAGTAGGCTTGTCTTCTGGGTGTGACTGTGTATGTGCGCATTAGTGTGTGTGTTTTTACAATTCGCTGTCATGGGCTTATAGCCTGGTAACAAACTCATTTGCACGTGAGTTCATAAAGTCTTCATCTTAACTTTAAGACAAGCTCCTAGTGTACAGAATCAGAATCAGTTTATTCGCCAAGTAACTTTGCACAAACAAGGAATTTACTATGGCAGGAAGGTGCATACGGTAAACATGTACTTTTAAATATAATATGTAGAAAATATAAAAAGTTGAAAATTAACAACAGTATCTAAATGATTCTAGCCAATAGTATACCATGTAAACAATTAAATATAAAAATGTTAAATAAGATGTAAGTGCAAAAATTGTGCAATGTGCAGTAAAGGCCTACTGTACTGGCATAAATGTACTGTAGAGTTGTGATGTGATAAGCTAGCCAACCAGGACTGTCCCGAGCTGAGAGTGACTTCTGGTCCAGTACAGTAGCTGTTGGGAGCTGATAAGACCTGGCTAATGGATCCAGAGCTTCCTCATCATTCATCGTCAGGCTCTGGGACGAGAGCAGAGCTACTCATCTTTAATCATCCACAATCATCCCGCTTTCATTCTACAAGTATTAATGAGATGAGGTTAATGTCTGCTTCTCCTGTTGGCTCAACAGTGAAAACTTTGCCGACTTTCTCAGCACCCCCCTCCTCACCCATACTCCTCTCTTTACCTCCTTTTTCTCTCTTATCCTCTCGTTTTTTTTTACGGCATCTCTCTCTCTTTCTGTCTCTCATTATCATTCCCTAATTCTCTCATCTCTTTCTTCCTTTCTCTCATCACCATTCAGAATCTGTCCTTCTCCATGCTTTCCTCTTGACCCATCTGTCCTCTCTCCTCTCTCTTTCTCTCTCTTTCTCTCTCTTTCCATCTCTCTTTCTACCTCTATCTCTTTCTTTCTGTCTTTCTTTCTTTCTGTCTCTCTCTCCCCAACCAGTAACATCAGTCAGACTAATCTGCTAACAGTCAGCTTCCACTGTGATACACAGGTGGAAAGGGTTATGATCAGAATCAGAATGGGTTTTTATTGCCATTTACAGTTTTTCACAATTGCTAAAACACATTTCTTGAAACAGTCATGTCACAATCTTCAAGCACTATTTACAAAACCTCTGAATCCTCTTGCAAAATGAAACTTTCGCCTCAAAACAGATTTACCTGTGCTCAAAATCAAACACTGCTCTCAAATCATAAACAAAGTGATCAAAATTATATACACTATCAAGCAGTCAGTAAACAATACACCAAAAAATAGAAAACACATTGTTCAAAACATAGTTCTCAGGGAGAAGTACATTTTAACGTAATTTCAAAACAAATTTCATAATTATCCGTCATTGTCTTTTGATGAACAACAACATGTTCTATCATAGTAGCTCAAAATTGATCAGAAATTACTACTCTGCTCTTTGCAATTTTTTTGCTCTTTCTCCTCCTTGTACCCCTATACAGTACTGTACCCTGCATCTCAATACTCACAACTCACTCTTGTTCTTTGTTGATATGAACCTGCAACCAGTCAAAATCTATTGAGCAGTCAGTACTGTTACTGTAACAAATGGAAAGCACAATGTTCAGGGCCATACAATGTGTTCATTGTACAGTATACAGCCTACAGTGCACTGTACTACAGTGTACGGGTCAGATGGCTGAGCGGTTAGGGAATCGGGCTAGTAATCAGAAGGTAGTTGCAGAAGGTTCGACTCCTGGACGTGAAACACAACGTTGTGTCCTTGGGCAAGGCACTTCACCCTACTTGCCTCAGGGGGAATGTCCCTGTACTTACTGTAAGTCGCTCTGGATAAGAGCGTCTGCTAAATGACTAAATGTCATAAATGACAATACTACAGTAAAAGGGACAAAAATCAAAGGAGTAAACATGTGATCAATGTGCTTCTTCTTGTCTTTGGGCTGGGTTAGGCCAGAGCACTTTGTCGACATCACAATATTTTCCCACCTTCAACAACCTGTATGCTCTCTGAACTGGCTTATATTGGTTGTGTCACATCATTTGAAACAAGTGAAATCAATTTTGAGTGGTTGTGTTTAGTCAATGACATGTTTTCTCTATTTGTGTTTGATTGTTGCCATTTGTGTTTACCAGTATGGATGACATGTGCATTAGAGTGCAGAATGTGTTTTAAAAATGAGAATGTGTTTAGAGTGTTGCTGAAAATTCTAAGTGAGATCTGCAAATTGTGTTTTACCATGTGGAATGGTTTAAGGTATGACAACAGACAGGCACAATTAGCTACATGAGTTCAGGCAACTGAGAACTTTGTTCAGCCAATGAGTTTTAGTTTTTTTAGCAATTGAGAAAAACTGTAAGTAAACACAAACACAGAATTGACTGTGGCAGGAAGGTGCATACAATGAACAAATTATTCATTATTAATCTTAATTTTTTCTTTTTTTACGTAAGTAGAAAAAGCAGAATTTATACAATTCTAAAGTCTAATACTAAAGAGCTAAACATGTCCTAAAGAGCTAAACAATATACTAAAGAGCTAAACAATGGAGATATAAAATAGATATAAATATAAAATATAGAATATGAAATGTTACAAAGTTACAAGATGAAATCGGGCAGCATAGTGCAAAATGAATTATACAAAATGTGGTGAATTATAAATATGGATAAAGTGTTCTCAGTGCGAGTCCTTGGCATATGTATATATGATGATATCATATGTACATATATATATATATATATGTATAATGGGTGTTTGTATATGTATTAGTGTTCTGTATTTATGTATACAGCAGGCCAGGGTGTTAAAGACCAGGCCAAGTTAACTGTGGAGCCCAGCGGTGGTGTGTGTGAGTGGTGGTGTGTGTATGCTGTAGTGTGCAAGCGTGTGTGTGTGTCACACCTACAGAGACACACACAGAGGCATTCAGCCCTGCTCCGGAAGGGCCGTTTGTTTAAATCCTGCATGTGTCTTGCAAAGATTTCAGAGAGTGTGTGTGCGTGTATGTATGTTTATGTGTGTGTGTCCTAGCTGTAGCCAGGCAGAAACACTGAGTTCACAAACACGGCATGATGTAATGAGGATAGAGATGGCTGCCAGAACACAAGGTAACAGTATCTATCACACACACATGCCCCCACCCCCCCTCCGGCTGTGTGTGTGTGTGTTGGTTGAGAGCGAAAACATTGATGTATTGTCCCAGTCCGGCGTTGTAATAGCATCCTTCCTGTTGATGCGTCGTGATCAGAGCCGGCTCATGATTCACGTGTTAACACGGGTGGATTAGCGTCCGATGTCCCAAACGCCGCCAGAGCACATACGTGACACCGTCATCGCAACCGCTCGCTAACCGCATTGTCACCGCAACCAGGAGCAACTCGTCTGGGAGGAAGAAGATGAGCATCTTTGGAATACTGGCACCGAGCCAGCACCTGGCGCACTTGCACCACACACACACACAGTGCTGTCGCTGTGGGGGGCCGTGTAGTGGATTCCTCCATAGGGGACGTGGCTTCAGACCAAGCCTGCTTTTCTTCACTAAACGAAGCCATTTTGTACAGCTCCTCAACAGTGGTAGAGACCCCTGCTGTGGCCTCCCATCTGTTACACACACACACACACACACACCAGCTGAGGACACTCAGCCTTGATCTGCATCCAAGCCGTCAGAGCCATGTTTGTGATGTCTTTGTTTGTAAACCACCAACAGTGCAGTGCATCAACCTCCCCTCGCCCCCCCCCCACACACACACACACACACTTAAACGCACGCAAGCACACACAAAAGCACAGTCAGACAAATTGATGCAAACACACACAGACACACAAATGCATTCATACACACACACACACTCACCATCAGATCCAGACACTGAACATCAGCCACTTCACAGACAATTGAACTCAAACATCTGAGTGTGTGTGTGTGTGCGGTTGAAGATCTCCTCCTCTCCCACCCAGATATCCCCCAGTCCAGCTGGAACAGAGGCCCATACACCCCTGACCTCTCTCTCTGTGGGATAGTCAGCTTAGAACTAGGTCCTAGTGTGTGTGTGTGTGGAAGTGTGTGGATGAGGGTGTGTGTCCATGTGCATGTGTGCCCGTGTGCATCAGAGTGTGTGTGTGTGTCACTCCCAGGAGAAACAGACTTGGAGCACACAAGGAAATCTATCCTTGCTACCCTGCAAAGGAGTCAGGCTCTCTATTCAGAACTGCAAGAGAAGAAGGGTTCTTAGTTTGAAAAATTGACCATGATGCACACCCTGGAGTAGGTCTCGACAATGATACACAGGAGTAGGTCTCGACAATGATACACAGGAGTAGGTCTAGAACATGATACACAGGAGTAGGTCTCGACAATGATACACAGGAGTAGGTCTAGAACATGATACACAGGAGTAGGTCTAGAACATGATACACAGGAGTAGGTCTAGAACATGATACATAGGAGTAGGTCTAGAACATGATACACAGGAGTAGGTCTAGAACATGATACACAGGAGTAGGTCTAGAACATGATACAGTACACTGTAGTAGTGAAGGATGTGATGTGAATGTGAATGTGAATGTGCATCTTACTGTAAGTACCCTTGAATTCGATAGGAAACGAGAAATATAATGAAACGATCATTTAATACATAACTATTTGATTTAGTATAGCTTTTTTCCACTTAGCCAGTCAAGCATGTGCATCTGCCCCAGCCCCTTCTCTGCAGCCTCTTTCAGCCCCAAAGCCCTCAGCCTCCAACCTCCAGGCCCTAACCTCCTACACCTTCCAAACATCAGCCCCCACACCTCAGCCTCCTCCAACCCCCGTCTACTCCATCCCCCAGCCTCCTAAAGTCTTCATCTTCCCCCAGCCTCTCCCCTGCTCTGGCTGATGGGTGGAAGTTTTCTCTTTCTCTCAGGATGCACTGTTGATGATGTGTTTTCCGTTAGAGAACATATGATGGGAGAGATGATTACGGTCTGCTCTGCCTAGCCTAGCTCCGCTCCGCTCTCTGCCTTGCGCATCTCTCTCCTCCACTGCTTCACACACACACCTTATACACACATTATACAAACACACACACACATACACACTCTCTCTGTAGGACATTTTTCAGCCCGTTGGTTCCATCCAGTCATGGAGAAAAGATGTTAGCAGAGTTCTGAAACCATTAGAATGACAAAGTGTGCAGCTGAATGTAAAAACATTGCCTTCCGTATTTGGCTTCCCTCCCCGCCGACATCGTCATGGTTATCAGGGAGCTCTGCAGATGAATGTGTGCAAAAGGTAAAGTGTGCGTCGCCGTGAAGACAAGGCCCCGGGTCCTGATTGGTTTATTCTAGTGTGTGAATTAATGTTTTCCGAGATAAGGAAGCCATTGTGAGTCTGCATGAAGTGATGCTCCACAGCACTGCAGACGGGTTGATGCTCCCCACACACAAGGAGCCGGGAGGAGGAGGAGGAGTATGGGGGGGAGTAGATGAGGAGGAAAGGGAGGAGGAGAAAGGGGATGAGGGGGGGGAGAAGGTGGAGGAGGATGAGGGAGAGGGAGAGGAGGAGAACGGGGAGAAGGAGGTGGAAGGTGAGGAGAAGGGAGAGGAGGTGGAGGTGGAAGATGAGGAGAAGGGAGAGGAGGGGGAGTGGGGAAGCACGTACAGCTGTTTGGGGGATGAATGAAACTCATTGGACGTCCAGACTGTTTACTTGTTTGTTGTGTAGAATAAGGACGGTCCTAGCCACGGCTGAAATGCTGAGACAGACACTCCAATGCAGTCTTATTAAATCTGACTAATGTGTCTGGTTGTGTGTGGAGCTTTAATGAAGCTGATCTGATGCTTTCAGAAAGATTTGTGAACTCCTTTAGGTATTTGGGGAAATGTTGGGAAAATCATGTTTATTTGCAAAAAACGACTCCCAGATCGTTTCTGAGATGTCTGAATGTTAATGAGGGTGCATCCCACTAGAATCTTAATTAGGAAGAAACCAAAGTTGGATGGAAAGAGAGAAGAGATAGAGTATTTGTTTACATAATTTGACATCATTATCTTCATTTTGCCATCCATAATCATTTGTGATTTATTGGGAATCTGAGTTTGCTTTGGCAATATTTCAAGTGTTAAAAAAAACCCTGATTTAAAACAATTCAACGATATGACGTTTACGCATTTAGTTGAAATTGAGAGATTTCGAGATAAAAAGAGAGGAAGGTAGATAGTTGTCGATAATAGAAATAAAGATGCCCTGAGTCCTCCTATCACCACGTCCACTAACACGTCCCAGGAAGTCTGTGTCCTCCCCCGGTCACGGTGCACCTGCTGGATCCCTGCAGCTCTACAGCTTCAGGTTCTCCTTCAAACCCGTCTCTGCCCACCGTGTGCTTTCAAACCCTTCAGGGCCCCACTCAATTTCCTACTCCACGTTTGGAGCGAGAGCCGTAGCATCTCTGGCTCTGCGTACCTTTTAGCTAATGGGTTTTACTATGTTAACTTCCCTGGGGGGGGGTTAGGGTTAGGGTTAGGGCTAAACCTAACCCTAACCGTAGTTTCCCAAAACAGGGCAGAAATGTTAAAACAAGAGGCAGACAGACAGACATGCAGAGAGACATGCAGAGAGACAGACAGACGGATACACAAACAGGCGGACAAGGCGGACAAGGCGGTCAGGCGGGCAGGCGGGCAGGCGGGCGGGCAGGCGGGCAGGCGGGCAGGCAGGCAGGCGGGCGGTCAGGCAGGCGGGCGGGTGGGCGGGCAGGCAGGCAGGCGGGCAGGCGGGCGTGTGGGCGGGCAGGCAGGCAGGCAGGCCCATGGTTACCTGGGGCTGCTATCGGTAATGATTTTGACAATCAATAGCCTCCTTTGATCGCCACTTGACCCAGATGATAACGAGACGGCAAAACTGTTTGCTTATTCAGTGAGAGGAGGCCGGCGGGATCAAAAACAAGAGAATGAGCCAATCAATTGCTTTATAACCTCTGAAAAGAAACCCCCCGCTCCATTAAAGACATTGATCAGATGCTGGGGGGCCATCAGCTCAATGTAGCACTTAACTAGTGTAAACACTCTTGTTCTCTCCTGTCCTCTCATCTTCTCCGTCCTCTACTGTCCTCTCCTTCTCTCCTCCTCTCCTCTCCTGTCCTCTACTCTCCTCTGTTCTTCTCTTCTCTACTCTCCTCTCTTCTTCTCATGTCCTGTCCTCTCCTCTCCTCCCATCTTCTCTCGTCCTCTACTCTCCTCTCTTCTTCACTCCTCCTCTACTCTCCTCCCATCCCCTCCCCTCTTCATCTCCTCTCTTCGGATAAAGGCTGATCATGACTCTGCTGGCAACAGTTTGTAATTGTTTCATAATCTACTCAAAATCAAATGTCATGTCAATATACAGTTTTCGCGATTGCTAACACACACAAATGGTATGTGTAAGCTATCCTCACAAAACGATTTTGCCAATTCCCAGCAGAAAGATCATGTACCCAGTCTTTAAACACAATTTACCCTTTTTGACACATTACTCAGGTTCATTCACACTGCTTTGCAAAAGTCTAAACACACCTCTCACTTGAAGACACAATTATCACCCTTATGTCATTTAGAAAACATTGCTGTTTGATAAGTAAACTCAAACCAGCGCAATTCAAACACCCTTAACAACCAATTATCCATGTGTAAGCACTAACAAGCAAAAATACTCAACAAGCAATCAGGGGTTTGGAATGAATACAAAGGTAAGCTCATCTGTACTTTGAAATCATGGATGCAAATATCAGAGGAAGAGGCAGAATCGTCAGAAACTCATGAGGTGGAACATATCTAAAATTCAGGGACACGTTATAGTCAATGGTTCATGAAAATCTTTTTCTAAAAGTGTTTTCAATTCCTCCCAGCAGTGTGTAAAGGGTATTCAGAAGGTAGAAATGTTTTGAGGGCTTGGTGTGTATTTTGAATGCAAAGTTTGGTTTCTACGACAGATAATATGGTTTTGACTACAGTGTTTGATTTTGGGTCAAAAGTCAAGGGTTTGGCCAAACAGTGTAAGTATGAAGATGTGTGTTTAGAGTTTGGAGAAAACACAGTACACATTCAAGAAATGTGTCTTAGCAATTGAGAAAAACTGTAATAAACACGACAGAGCATTCATTAGACACTACATCAAAAACGTTTTAAACAGAGTTCCCAGGGTTAGTTACAGAAAAAAAGGTGTTTACTATATTCTAACACAAGAACATTAAAATAACCTAATTTGAGTCGATTTTCAGTGGTGGGTATAATTTGAACCTTTACTGTAGAAATGATAACAGGTATGTAACAATCTACTGTAATGTACACACGTTCTAATGTACACATAATAGCTGTTTGTTACACAAACATATATATTTTAGCACCCATGCATCCATTGACTGCAGTGCACTGCATGATTGGTCAGAGTCTGGTGGATTACTGTATCATACTGTGCAACAGTACAGTGACTGTAAGAAGACATTCTGACAATATTGTAGAAAATAGTATAAATTACTGTATGCTACAGATGGCTCTCACACACACACACCATTCTGTAATCACCTTTTTCAAAATTAGGTTTGGTTTCTGTCCTACTACACTTTCTTTCGTACTGTGTAAAACTGTATTCACAACCACAAATGCTTACAGTAAAAAAATGTTAGGTTTCAATCTTGTTTTCGTGTCATGAATTTTTCATCCTCTCTGCCATTTACTTTCAATCTTGTACAGGAATGTACATAGAAGCTCATGAAAGAAGAGCTTTAGGTTTTGAATAACTGTGTATATGATATATCCAAAAATGTAATATAATGGTAAAAGTGTTTGCAACATGAGACATGTTTGTGATATTTTGAATGCAGTGCTTCATTTTGTAAGAGAAGTGAGGCATTTTGCATTTTGTGTGTGCAATTCTTGGATTTGTGTTGCGACGATTCGCTATGTCCGTCACCGAATACGTTCCCTCCCTGTGTGCAGGACAGCAACGAGACGCTGAGACGGACAATTGCAGCAACACTTCGGTTGTATTTTTGGGTTCAGAGGAGCCAGAACACTAGCAGGCACACTGCCATACTAGGATTTCCAAAGCGGTAAAAATAAACACTTCACGTCAAAACAAAAGTTATTACAAACAATCGGTGAAACACAGGCGGTCCCTCAACCGCAGTCTTACGAGTCTTTCTCTGGCTCCACTCTCCTCCCTTCCTTCACCTAATCGGGACCTTTTTAAAGAAAGCACAATCAATCATATGCGTTTCACCTGGTTACTCGATAATACCAATTAAGTGTCCTTGGGCCTACCTCCCAGGAGAGGGTGCCCCCGAACCCTGGATTCCACCTGACCCCTCACAGTGTGTTAAGTTTTGGAAAAAACAGGACAAGTAAAAAAAATGTGTGCAAGCATTTAAAAAAAACTGTAAAGTGCAACATATGTTTTAGTGAGGTTAGGGTTTTGCAGAGTTTGGAGTTTTGAGTGGATTCGAATTGTAAATGGCGTCTGTCTATCTAACCAGCTGAACTTGTTCAAGGTTTTGATTGATTCAACAAATGGGTTTTTGAACACAGAGCATTTTTGTTCAGAAAATGGGGTTGAGTGTTTTAGCAATTCTGAGAAACGGTATGGTCTGTATGTGTATTATGGTCTGGATGGGAGGGCTCAGAGCTGCAGCAGAGCTGCTACATGCATCGCATACCCTCATTCTCTATTATACATACGCTCATATACACACACACTCACACACACAATATACACATACAGGCACACCAGCACGCTCACACACACTCGCACACGCTCACACATACTGACACACACACACACACAAGCACCAAATTCACAAAGAGACACACAAGAACAAGCATTCCACACACACACACCGCGCACACACACACACATCCCCTACAGCCCAGCTTAGTCCAGGTGCCCAGTTGGGAGAGAAAGAGGGGTGGGGGTGTCTCCGGTGGAGGTTTAACTAATTACCCAGCAGGCCTCAGGCTCCAGCATCACACCTCCTCTGTTTCAGCCCTGCCGCTTCTAGAACCCACACGGAACGCTGGCGAGGGGACTGTCTCCATGGCAACCCCCCTATGCTCAGCATCACACCTTGACTGCCGCCTGAAACCCCTCAACATCAGAAACTTGATTGAAAGGAACGAGAAACGCCTGACTACGAACGCTGGTGCTTAGAGTCGGCCTCCATCTTCATTCTCTTCCCCGCCTCCCTCAGAGTTAGTCTGAACTCACGACAGACAGGAAGTTTGATCTGACTGAGAGGATGTTAGGTTGTGAGTTAGATCCCCGGTTAGGTTTTGATGATGGGGTGAGAGAGAGGTCAGAGAGAGAGAGAGAGAGAGAGAGAGAGAGAGAGAGAGAGAGAGAGAGAGAGAGAGAGAGAGAGAGAGAGAGAGAGAGAGAGAGAGAGAAAAAGACAAAGTGATTAAGAGTGGGACAGAGAATGTTAGAAAGAGAGTGAGTAAGTGAAAGAGAGAGAGAGAGAGAGAGAGAGAGAGAGAGAGAGAGAGCAAGATAAAACGACGGGCAGACAGAGGTGAAAGATGAAGCAGTGAGATGGGCTGCAGACCTTACTGTGGTATTTGTAAGTCAGATTAGCTCAGTTTGAGAAGGGAGTGTGTTACTCTGCTCTCCTATCGCAGCAGCTACACAGACCTGCTCACCAGAGCATCCACAGAACACACACTCACATAAAAGCTTAATTTTCCTGTCACTCACACGAATACACTCACACAAACTAGCTGGTTTTCTGGCTATCTGGCAGAAAGGCTTGTTGGCAGACTGGCTGGCTGGCTGACTCACTGGCTGTTTTGAGTGTCATTTTATGTTGGACCACTTACTCCCTGGGCTAGCCGTTCTGGCAACCGGCAAACACACACACATACACACACACATACACACACAGTGTGTGCTGCCATTAGTTGGGTACCGGCAAGAAACATTTTGCACCCTCTCCTGAAGTGTTACTGCCAATGAAAATTTTACTCAGAGCCCATTTAGAGGACATAAACTCTGCAGCATCAGGGCAGAGCATACACACACACTTACACACTGACACAGATCACACACACACACAGACTCACACACCCACACACAGACACACACACAGATCACACCACACACAAAGACTCACACACACACGGACACACACACAGTTCACACCACACACACACATTCCGACGTACACACGCAGACTGACACACACAATTCATACATGCACACACACTCACATACAAAGTGCCTGCGCACTGCAGCATGCAACACAGGAACACATGGATAACTGATGCAACCAGGCGGAAAATTATTACTCAGATCTTAAAGACCATAAAATGAGTGAATTTAAGTTTCCTTTCATGGGCTTTTCCCTGCTCTCTTTCACATGTAAACACAACAACAACTTGATAGACGGACTGTGAGATCACACGCACATACTCACCCACATGTGCACACGCACACTTATGCACACACACACACACATACCCATGTACGCACACGTACACGCTCACAGACACGCGCGCCCTCACATTCACACACACACATACACACCAAAAATCTCGAGGGTTTGATTTCTTTTAAGTTTTGCAGCAGAATACTAATTTGCAGATGAGAAGTGCGCACGCTGCCGAAGTGGAAGAGGATGGAGGGTTCACTGTGTCGCTCCACATTCCTCCTAAACACGCACTTGCACACACACACACACACACACACACACACACACACACACCCCTCCCTGGGCCTTCTGTGTTGAAGTGTCCCTTTGAAGAGAGTTAATAGGACCTAATCATGGCAGCACAGTATGCTAATGCTCTGTCCGAGTGTATATGTTATCTCTGCGACTCGCTCCGAGGAGCACGCCAAGGGGGCCGGAGGTGTGTGTGTGCGTGCGTGCGTGCGAGAATGCGCGTCTAAGTGTGTGTGCGTGCGCGTGCGGGTGTGAGAATGTGCGTCTAAGTGTGTGTGTGTGCGCGTGCGTGTGTTTGGGTGTGTGTCGGGAGCAAGGTGGTGTTGGAGATACGGGCCCGACCACAGGTGCACAGCTGAAGCCATGGAAGTCCGGGGAGGGGGTTGGGGGGTGAAGGTGGGCAGGGTGGCGGGGCGGTGGGACTGAGAGTCCATCCTCCCGTTTAGGAGAATATGAAGAATGCGTGTTACGTAAATGGGTGTGTGTGCCTGTGTAAGGGGTGTGTATATGTGTGTGAAGAGTTGGTGTATTTGTGTGTGTGCGTGAGGGGGATGTGTTTGAGTGTGTGTGAGAGGGGTGTTTGTGTGTGAGTGAGGGGCGTGTGTGTGTGTGTGTGTGTGTGTGAGGGGTGTGTTTGAGTGTGTGTGTGTGTGAGGGGCGTGTGTGTGTGTGAGGGGTGTGTTTGAGTGTGTGTGTGTGTGTGTGTGTAAGGAGCATGCGTGTGTGTGTGTGAGGGGCGTGTGTGTGTGAGGAGACTCTGCCCTATCCCTTCTGCTCCTGCTTGACATGAATGATAGCTTTCATTTGCATGGTAAAGCTGCTGCTCTGCCCTCCAAAGACAGATGAGGGTCCATCTCCCGCTCCACACAGGGTCCACCCTCCTTTCCTCCTTTCCCCACTCCCTCCCTTTCTGATTCCCATTCCTCCCTTCCACCCTCTCTCCCTTTTTGCATTGAACCCTCCACCTCTTCACCCCCTCTCTCCCTCGCTCCACTCTCAATAAAAATGGTGCTAGTTAGGCCCAATTTAGCTTCAGGGGAACCCTTGGTAAAACCATTTTGAAGACACTTGATGGTTTCAGGTAGAACTATTTAATCAATAACAGTTCTCCCTCTGCAGCTCCCTACTGTTGAACCCTTTTATCTGAGAAGACAGCCTATCTCTCTCCCCTCCATCTCTCTCTCCCCTCCCTCTCTCCCTCCCTCTCTCCCCCCTCCCTCTTTGTCGTCCTGCACACAATGTAGAAAACGAAATTAAGTAGGGGGCCAAGGAGATAAGAATTTCCATAACATACAATTTCCTCGTCATCTCTCTCCCTTTCTCTTTCCCTCTCCCTGTTTCTCTCTCTCCATTACTATCGCTCTCTCTCTCTCTGTTGCTTTCTTTCTATCTTTCTTTCCATGAACCGAATGCTACTTCATCGCGCTTGGTGCTTGTGGTGAATAGGGATGCCCCCCCCAATCACACACACACTTGTCAATAGAACAACAGGAAATCACCAACTACTGCTTTTTATAGAAAGGGTTGTGTAACACAAGGACCGCTATAGATTTTACTGCTGGACATGTTCAATACACCTGTTGTATCGCAAATATCACAGCGTAGAGTAGAGTGAAGTAAGCTACAGCAGAATAAAACAGAGCCGGGCAGACTCTGGATATCTCATCTGAGGTATTTTGTTAGGGATGACTTGCGATTGCCTCCAAGATGTTTTCCCAGAGTTGAAACACTGAACATGGATTTACATTTAACTTCTATGTCATGGTGTCACTGTTAAGTGTGTTGTGTGTGTGCTGTAAACTTGTGGAGAACACACACACTCATACAGACACACAGACACAAAGCTATTTACTGTAACAGCCTTGTCATGGCAAATGTGTGTGTGCTGCTGTCCGACTGACATAACTACTCACGCATCTTTTATACATCACAACCCTCTCAAGCAAACCGTGTGTGTGCACACATGTGCATGTCTGTGTGTGTGTGTGTGTGTGTGTGTGTGCATGCTCATGTGTGAGAGGAGGTCTGGTTTCAAACATTACATCCATTACAGCTCTCTTAACTAAACTCATCAGAACTGTCCCTCTTAGCACCAGGCCTGTAGAGCAGCTCTCTGAGGGCCTTATGTAATTAATACTCTCACTTTAGACATTATCACAGCACTCCTGTGTGTGTGTGTGTGTGTGTGTGTGTGTGTGTGTATGCGTGTGTGCTTGTGTGTGTGCGCATGCGTGTGTGTTAGACCGCTCTTGCTTTGTTCAGCTCGCATTCGCGTCCAGAAAACTCAAAGTCTTCGCGTTTAAAGCAGATTAATAGTGGATTTGAATTCTTTCTTTCATTAAATGTATTGTTATAATCTTGGGGGGCGCATTACAGTCAGTCTACAATGATGTCAGGCTGGCTTTGAACCATATTCCAAGGGTTGGTCTTTGTGTAATCAGCATTCAGATAAATAAAAGATTCTAATGATTTCATCATTGGGGATCAAGTGGGGATTAGTGAAGAGCCAGAGTAAAGCATGTACAATCAGTTTCATATATTTCCTGTAAGTCACATCTATCCAATTCTCTGACAGTAGTGAACTCATGTTAAACATTCCAACCAGCAGTCTCTAAAATGTTCTTCTCTCTCTCTCTCTCTCTCTCTCTCTCTCTCTCTCTCTCTCTCTCTCTCTCTCTCTCTCTCTCTCTCTCTCTCTCTCTCTCTCTCTCTCTCTCTCTCTCTCTCTCTCTTTCTCTCTCTCTAGCTCTCCTCACCACAAGGCCTCCCAAAGTTCTATTTCCTGCAGAAGGACAAGCCAGTCTGATCGACGTCCAACCAGGTAAAACCACGCATATCCTCTCCTCTCTTCTCCTCTGTTTTCCTCTCTTCCCCTCTCCTCTCTACCCTCTTCTTTCCTCTCCTCTACCCTCTACCCTCTCATCTACCCTCCTCTCTCCTCTCCTCTACCCTCTACCCTCTCCTCTCTACCCTCTCCTCTCCTCTACCCTCTACCCTCTTCTCTCCTCTCCCCCTCTCCTCTCTTCTGTTCGGACTCGCGGTGGGTGCGTGTGTCGTAATCTTCTCTCCCATCCCGCTCTACTGTACTGTGCTTTGCAGTGCTCTGCTCAACTTATCGACTGGACGATGTTTTACTGTACTCGACGGCTTGGTTCTACTGTGTTGTCCAGCGTACTGGCTGGCTGAGTCAAGCCCATTAAAAGGGTTGTTGCTGCAAACATGCCTGAGGCTACATCTCCCCTGCATTAATCTGAGCTTAATAGAGAGGGGGGCACACACACACTCAAAGAGAGAGAGAGACAGAGAGACAGAGAAAGAGAGAGAAGCAGAAAAAAACACAGCAAGTGATTCGACCCCTGGTTTGCATGGTTAATTACCTGCTTGTACAACCCTCAGGGGCAGTTTTCTCTTCCCAAAAACCCTGGGCTTTGGTACAGACCCACACACACACTCACACACTACCTGCCTCCATGTCCTGGAGTAATGTCTGTACCAGCACACACCCCTGCACCCACAGCACGCAGCTAATTAAATCAGCCTGATGAGTGAGATGGGATGACTGACTCCTGTGTGTGAGAGCATGCCGCTATCCTGAACCTAGAGCGAAGAGAACGTAGAGCGAAGCAACCTGATACGTCCACTCTCTGAGTGTGTTACCACACACAAGCACATTCACTTACACATACACACAACCGCATTTCAACACGCACACACACATGCAGTCACACACAAACAAAGTGTTTCTCTATAGCTCTGGTTCTCACAGGAAGGAGAGTGTCAGGTTGGGGAGCATTGGAGGAGAAGGTAGAGGAGGAGGGGGGGAGGAGGAGGAGATGCGAGGAGAGTGTAGGAGAGGGGCTCTAGAGTCGAGGACAGGTGGATGTAGGGCTGGATGTGGGGGTGTAGGAGAGGGGGTGGTTGTGGGGGGGGGGGTGCACAGTTTTAAACTGTCGAGCAGCTAAATTACAGCCCATTATTCTGCATGCACATCGTCACGCCGACACAGGAGACAGCAAGGAGGGATGGAGACTCCCAACTCCCGCGGTTGTCCCCGTCCTCTCCTCCTCTCTCTCCTCCTCCCTGCCCCCCTCCTCCTCCTCCTCCTCCTCCTCTCTCTCCTCCTCTCTGCCTCCCCCTCATCCTCCTCCTCTCCCTCCTCCTCCCTGCCTCCCCCCTCCTCCTCTCCCTCCTCCTCTTTCTCCTCTCTCTCCTCCTCCCTCCCTCCTCCTCCTCCTCCTCTCTTTCCTCCTCCCTGCCCCCCTCCTCCTCCTCCTCTCTCTCCTCCTCTCTGCCTCCCCCTCATCCTCCTCCTCTCTCTCCTCCCTCCCTCCTCCTCCTCCTCTCTCTCCTCCTCCCTGCCTCCCCCCTCCTCCTCCTCCTCTCCCTCCTCCTCCTCCTCTCTCTCCTCCTCCCTGCCTCCCTCCTCCTCCTCTCTCTCCTCCTCCCTGCCTCCCCTCTCCTCCCCTTCTGGGTGCGCCCCTTACCAAACAGCTGGCAGAAGGGGGAGAGAGAGTGAGACAGACGGATAGTGAGAAAGCCATATCTCTCTCCCCCTCTCTCTCTTTCCCCCTTGCCACCGCCCCATCCCTCCATCCCCGTAACCCTTCCTCACCCCACCCCCCTCCCACCCCCTGTCTGTCTGGTTATTAGCTGTCTGGAATGACAGAGAGGCACTCAGCCCCAACCATGTTCAAATGAGCTGTGTGTGTCGTGTTAAATAAATCCTCTGTACCACCAACACCCCAACACACACACACATACAGCCCAAGCCTCTGTCATAACCCCCCGGAATAACCTTCTCAAGCGCCCATGCTCCATCCTGGATTTCCTGTCTGGTTCCATCCAGACCAATCAAGACTTACTGAGAGCAATGGAGATGGTGTGTGTATGTGTGTGTCTGTGTCATGTTTGTGTGTCGGTTGGTGGGCGGGGGGGAGCGGGGGGGGGGGGGGGGCGAGTCTCATAAATGTTTGTGCACCGATGTGCTGTAGGTAACATATAATATACTGATGCAACAGTCCCCCAACCCCCCCGCCTGAACACCCCCACCACCGCCCCTGAACACAAGGCTAATCCAGATCAATCTGGATCCCAAAGGACAGCTGTTATAATTGATACTCGGCAGCACAACTACAGGGATCCAGAATTGATTCTACCCGGTCTGATGTGAAGAAACACTTTCATGTTTAATCTAGGAACACATCTTAAACACAGAGAGACAGAGAGGGAGAGAGGGAGGTACTGTAGAGAAAGTCAACCTGAGAGAATGAAAGACAGAGTGCGAGAGAGAGACACACACACACACGTAGGACAAACCTTGGGTGTTGCTGCAGTAATGGCTTTCTCAAGGATCTGGACTTCCTATGAGACTTTGTTTCTCACAGACACACATAGTCAGACACACACACACACACACAATCAGACACACACACACAGTCAGACACACACACACGGTCAGGCACATACACGTTATCAGTATATCTTCCTCTCTCTCACTTATACCCAAAATGGGCCCTCCGCTTATATAAGTGTTTGTCAAGAACGGCAGACTGGATATCTCTCCCATACAGTACCACTGCAGCATAGAGAAGAACATGTGAACATGTTGAACAAAAGTTGAACATGAAGTAAACTTGGGTACACACACACACACTACATGATTGATACAGGCTAAATGATTGAAATTGAAAGTAATATCCTGACCTGTAAAATAAGGGTTATGGTTAGATTTGTTAACAACAAAAAAATACAGGTTTGTTTACAGGTGTCAATAACATCATTTTATTATTAATCTCATGGTGTATACCCCACTCTCACACACAGAGACACACCTACACTCACCCACCCATCCACATATACACACACCCACATACACATACACACACTCTGCAGAGAAACCTGCAGCAAGGCAGGATTGGTAATTAATAGTTACAGGGTAGTGTTGCCTTGGTGAGACCTGATTGAGGTGTGTGTGTGTGTGTGTGAGTGTGTGTGTGTGTGCCAAACCATTAGACCGCAGCTGTCAGATCGAGTTAGCTGTCGCTACGCTAAGTAGAGAGGAAGATTTAATAACCCAATGGAAATCAGCTCCCGTCATACCCCTACACACCCATCACACACACACACACACCTCCTACACCAGGAAGGACTATTATTAGCATGGGGTGCCTGATTAGCTGCCACTGTCTGAGAGGGCTGACACCTCAGAGGTCTAGCGCTGTGGCTAACGCTAATGCTGCCTAAGACAGGACTCTTGGTCTCCTGGTAGAAGCTTAGACCTGGTGCACAGGAGACCCAGGTCCTATTTCCTGTAGCATTCGTTTTTTGTGTGCAGTACTGGTAGCAGTGTCTACATTGTATGTGTCCCATTAGTCCATAAACATTAGATTTGGATATCCTATATAAAGACATGGATTTTAATATCACCGGAGTAGCACCTATTGGTCTAGAGGTCAATATAGACTTAAAACCCTTGTCATCCACATGTTGGTTACCTGTGCTGCAGTACCAAGTGACATACTGTACCAACCTTCTGTCTACAGAATTTGTAACAATAAAGTTCCCGTTTGATTGCTGTTTTTTGTTGTTGTGGTTGAGTTGAAGTAACAATGTAACATTATCATTAGACTGCAGCTAACAAGACCATGATCAGAAATGGCTGAGATACAGAGCCAACCAGAACATAATACACATGTTATACATCATGACTCATGATAGCCATGTATAGGCCACACTCCAAATCTGTATTATGTCTTCGGTGGGGCTTAGGAAATGGTGACTATGAACTACTTTGAAAGCTGACATGCAGTAACACAGGGGGGGAGAAAGAGAGTGAGGAGGGAAGGGTGAGGTGGGGGGTCTGTTTTGGCTGTTCAGAACCAGAACCTAACATCTGCTGTCTGGTGTCTTTCTTCCTTTCTTGGAAGCTTCCTTCTCTCTCTCTCTCTCTCTCTCTCTCTCTCTCTCTCTCTCTCTCTCTCTCTCTCTCTCTCTCT